>NW_022145606.1:22810094-23057594 GCF_000002235.5 Strongylocentrotus purpuratus
ATTTGACCCCCTTTTCTAGCATCGGGGCACATTTTTACATAAAATAAGCCCATCAAATCTTCTTTGCCTACAATACCGCCCGGGAAACTTACCACTATCCAAAAGTGACCATAATGGTTAGTTGAGAAAAAAAAGTGGCCAGAATTACCAAAGTGATGTGAGAAGGGTCATATTAAGATCGATATTTTTGGAAAAAGCGCAAAGTTTTACTCATTGTAAGCTAAATAAACAAACACACCAGAAATTACTTCCACCTGTGTATCATGGAGTTCACTGCTTGTGCATGAATGAATAATGATGACATAACTAATTTCATGAGCACGTACCCAGGATTTCGTCTCCGTGTATTTCAAAATTTGTTCTGCAATGACCTTTATCTGCTCATCATGCTCAGACTGCAACCGTCAACTATGTCGACTTTTTCCCATAACGAATCACGTGAAAACAACTAAACACTGGTGGTCGCTGGATGGCGCTGTGAATTGTGAACCCACTGTAGTGGATGTTTCATTACAAACCACGAAGTACAAGCACCAATACATACACTACATGAAAACAATTTTTTGAATAGTAACATCATAGCGATAATAATTTTATTATACTTTTTGTTTCTCTCTTGATTATACAAATTTATCTTAATGAGTATTACATGATGATGCTCTCCATCTAACCTATTATAAGCATAATATTTAAACTTTTAGAAAAGTTGCATATTGAGATATTAAGTAGACATGATTATGCACGATCATTCCAATCATTGGCGCAATACACGACCTGTTTACATTAATTGTATAGACTAACAATAACATAAGTATTATGGTTAGTATAATATTGTAGGTCCTCTGTAGAGAAAAGCTCATCCCCCATCATACTTTTTTAAAGGGAATAAATGGGAACGTTTTCCGGTACTACATCACAGTGACATTAACCATACAGCCAATTTGAAGCTCGAATTTTTACAATGATCACAGCTTTCAAAATGTCGTAATTTTTTTTTTTTTGTCCGATTCCCATCAAACTCTAACCAGTCTTTTTTTTTATCTGCCTCCTTTATTTTACAGTAATTTGCTAGTAAAGATGTATTTCCCTTTAACGCTTCAAATCTCATAGGAATTAAAGACGTTTTACATTATTTGATTGCTAGTTGAACTAACTCTCCTTCGTATACAATTTTTGGTCAGTAGGTAAAGAGTGAAAAGCTGGGATTTCATTATAAAAGCAAATAAAACGCGAGTGGGGGTTGGCAACGAGACAAAACAAAAGGTCCAACAAATAATTTAAGGGGAAATGTTATGTTAGTATTTACTAATGTTATCTATCTATTTGTTATTTTATCTCTTCTACATAGAGGGTGACTATTTTAATAACGAGTAGGTCTATATACTGCCCTCAAAAGGGCCGTGTCTGTTCTTATCCACACAAACAAACAAAATCTGGTAGAGCCAAGACCACTCAAAGAAGACAATAGCTGCTGCATTCTGGACGAATAAATGAAATAACAGGTAATCACAAAATTAAAAGTAACTTGTAATGTTGTAATGTTAACCCTATAATATTATGGCGCCCGTATTCTAATAAAAGCGTTTTTTCTAGAATTGGTTTGTAATAAAAGAAGGTAGTGTGAGGTCCAAGTTATCCTTCTGTTCAGGCGCGAGTTTTTTTAATGCGTATGTTTTTCGGGAACCCCCCCCCCCCTTTTGAGTGTTGATTTTGTTTGTATATTTAATAAAAATTTAATAATTAAAAAAAAAATCTTAATGGATGACCTAAAAAAAGACCTTACACCCCCCCCCCCCCCCCCACCCTCAGAACGGAATGTCATGCCGATCGGTCAATTTTTTAAATTTCGGGACCCCAAAAAATAATAATATATGTCTTTTATATTTATTATTATCATTTCTAAATTTCCCGCGTGTGTACAGCAAGACATTAATTCCCCCCCCCCCCTTCGATTCAAGATCAACTGCTTATCTACCAGAAATGGCTAACAAAGACAGCAAGGAAGCTACCGCACATCGTAGCTAGGAGACTGACGGAGTAGATAGCCCCGACGCCATTACAAAAATCGCCGGTACAGCAGTGTACGCAGGCCGTCGTACCGGCTTGACTCCTACATGTGTTAACACACTCAGATGATGATAGAGTATTGCAATCACGGGCCCAGGTCTCGCTGACACCATCGATGAGTAACGATGTTTTCTGTTTTAAAAAAAAAGGTCAGATAGAGTAATAAGAAAGCACCCACAAGAAAATTAATAAGAAAAGAGAAAACAAACCAAAAAGAGTCATTACAGAAAACGATTAAAACAAATTAAAAAAAAGTTAGATACAGAAGTAAGAAGGCACTCACAAGAAAAACCGAAACCAAACAAACAACGACCAATAAAAAAAAGGTAGTATTCATTCTAATTATCAGCCTTTGGATTGCACACTTTCATACCGTGTGGCAGGACAAATTCTGATCCTTGGATGGATTCTCAAAGTAATTGTGTAAAACAAAGAGAGAGAGAGAGGAGGAGAGAGAGAGAGAGAGGAAGAGAGAGAGAGAGAGGAGAGGGGATTAGATACAAATGCATAACAAAAAATAACTCTATTCTCATCACAAATTGTTCAAAGTCATATTCATTTCAACTTTTGTTATGTTGATATTGCATTTAGAACTTGCGTTTGGATTATGATTTGTATGTCATTGTACTCCGCCCAAAGCGAGCGAGAGAAGAAAAATAAATCATGAGACGCTTCATCGAAGTAAAGATAAAAATATACTCCGGCCGAATATGGGGATTTTCTGATATTGCTTGCCAAAGTTCTTTCTTTTTATATAAATTCGTGAGCAAGTGACGCCAGCGAGCAAAAATGGACACTTTGATAATTTTGAAATGTTATTTCATCATAAAAATTCACAAGCTTGGGTATACAAATAGTATACTCGGGCATCTTCATTTAAACTGATATTTTAGGCACCCTAATATGTCGTTGCCCAAATAGTGTGCTTTAATTAAACTGATATTTTAGGCACCCTAATATGTCGTTGCCCAAATAATGTGCTTTAATTAAACTAATATTTTAGGCACCCTAATATGTCGTTGCCCAAATAATGTGCTTTAATTAAACTGATATTTTAGGCACCCTAATATGTCGTTGCCCAAATAATGTGCTTTAATTAAACTGATATTTTAGGCACCCTAATATGTCGTTGCCCAAATAATGTGATGATTGCTCGAAAATTGACACTCTAAAAATCCCGGGGGGAAGCGCGAGCCTCTCGTACGTCTTTGACTGTAGCATAGCAGTGGAGTTGCAAATTTTTGGCATAAACGGCTTTCTGTTCACTTCTTCTTCAACTGAGGCTGAAATTAACGCACTTTGGAGGAATATAGTCAAAGAATTTAGCCAGGTTACAGAAGGTTAAGAACTCTTTCTAATTTTGAACCTTTAAAAACAAACCTTGCATTATATTGCCTACATAAGCATTATAATCAACCGTATCCAATTCCTTCCCCCTAAAAAATCATTTCATAGTGTAATCATACTTATGACAGTGAATCAGCTTTATCATAAATGGATAAGGCCAAACATACTTGATCCCTAGATATTCACAAATAAAGAGAGCCTAGGTTCCATGTTTTGTTTTTATTTACATAGAAGAGCTATTGGGTAAATTTCAACACACATTTTTGTTAAATAAAATGGCATTTGAACAGGCACTAGAGAGGCTTAAAACTTAATTAATTCATTAAAAAAATTGTTAGATAACAAATGAAAAGAAATTTAAGCGGGCCTTAAAAAAGATAGAGGGCAGAAAGAAAAACTGGACTTACAACACAACCATTTTCGCAAGTGGTGACGTTGGTTACTCCTGAGCTTCTGTCAAATGGGTCCACGCACCTCGCGTCATTCACAATTCCACCGCCAGTGGTGTACACACAATGGTAGCATGATGTCGCAGCTTCGCCGACATGAGCTGGGAGTAATAATAACAATAGTAATAATGATAATGATATCAATAGAAATCATTATAATACTAATTTTGTTTACCAAGAAAAGCAATTACAAGTTACCCATTGACACCTTGGTGGAGAGCAGGCGCGGATCCGGGATTTATTAGGGGGAGGGGGGGGGGGAGGCCCACCTTTGAAATCAGTTTGAAATTTAGTGTGTTGAAATTTGAAAATCGTGCCGGCCGATATTTCGCTCATTTGGATTGGGGGGGGGGGGGGGTAGTGAGTACTATTTTTTCTTCTTTTTTGCCCCCGGAAATTTGAAAATTGTGCCGGTCGCTATTTCGCTCAACACCCCACATCCCACCCAGCCCCCCCCCCCCCCCCCCCCCCCCCTTGAGCAAAAAAAAGAGAGGAAAATTTCTAGTCACAATTAATTTTTGTTTCCTTTTTTGACCAGGGGCCCCCCCCCCCTTGTATCCGCGCCTTGTGGAGAGTAACAAATGTGACTTGAGAATTGCACCCAAAACTGTTAAAATTATTTCAAGGAGTGGAAGTATCTTACCGAAAGAAAAGACTGCTGCCAGTAAAAAGATCAACGAAATCTTATCCATTCTGAAACGTTTTTACCTTGTCTCAGCAAAACCAATAGAGATTTCTGAAAAGACAACAAGTGCAAATGGTTAGTTTTTAAGGATCATTTCTAAGATCTATATATTTTTCATTTAGTTTACTCTTCTAGTACATGGTTCTTTTATTACACAATATCAAACATAATGATACACACCATATCTTTATGATGTGATTGACGTCATGCAGAACTTTATATTGACATCTCCCCCCCCCCCCCCTCAAAAAAGTTAAGCAAAAGGAAAGCTTAAATATGTATAGAAAAATAAATCAGTCATATTCTGTGTTCTATTCATATTGTTATGACTTTATATGACACGAGATGCTTAGACAAAATGAAGAAAAAATTAAACAATATCAGTACCAAAGGTACTACAGTTTTACAATGGCTTCCATGGTAATTTTTTAAATGAGGGATAAACATAAACACACACAAAAATGATAAAATAAAAACACCTTATCTCGAACTTGCTGAATTGTTTTCCCCTTAGATTCATTTCAGCAAGATATGTTTCTATTTTATATTAAACCATTTATAGCTGATTCAATATTGCCAAACAATGGTAAACAGGTAGTGCACTTAGCTGAAAAAAGAACATGATCTTACCAACATCATAATACAATTGAGAGCACCATCATTACGTCAATGAAAAACGAACAATTTCTTTTGATTTCTGAGCTTTATCTTTATATCATTACAGAAAAGTAGCTCAGTGGCTCAGATTCTGACCAAATTGCATTTGAATAAGGATTTAACAAAATAAGTGTAATTGTTTCTGCATTATTATGACAAAATGTACATATTTAGGTTATTTGTAACTAATTTCAATGTCAACAAGGCGTCTTTCATGTAAAGGCTTAAAACTAAAAACACCTCATGTTTTTACTGTCATTAGGCAAGGTATTAATCTACATTTACCACTCCATACCCAGGAGAGAAATGGAGACCTGGTAGGATGACCCGGACGAAAGCCCTGTGTTAGTAATTGGCATATGCCATCACAGTGACCATATGGTAGGAATAAGGGAGTTTACAGATACAATCTGCGCATGGGCAGATAAAGGTCATTTGTACCAAAAAGGTAAAACCCACCAGAGATGAATACTGGATATGCGCTCATGAAAGTTATGTAACATTGTTCATTATTTCACCAACGGTACATTCTAAGATACGCAGGTGGAAGTATTCTTTTCAAGAGGGCAAACAAAAGGTATTCATGAAGCCGCACATCTAGGACTTTGGCAGTTATTATTCTAAGATGCTCAAAGTGGAACTTCTCCATGTGTAAAAGATCTGTGGATATTTGGGGTCATCTGTACCATGTGCTATCCGTAAACTCCCTTATAATCCCCAAGAATGAATGAATGAATCTGAAACCGGGACTGGGTTAATAATGTTTGTAAAGCGCTAACAGACGGTATTTCGTATTGAGCTCTATATAAATTCAGATTATTACATTGTTATATCAACAGTTGATTGAAAATTACAATGTACTTTGGAAATAAAGAATCCATAGGCCTATATTTATTATCGCCACGGTTAAACTCATCTTTCCATTTGTGAGGATTTTTTTACACTTTTTCCTCTTATAACTCAAAAGTGTAATTTATTAGAAACAGGCTTTAGGTAGGACATATAGATTCCATCCCCTTTGGTTTAACATATTTAAATATTCAAATAGCATTACACAGGCCTTAATATAGTAAAGAAGTGTTTTGTGTACGCCATATTTGCCTCCCGGAATCGATCACATTCTAAAATATCTTTGACAAAGCGTGGTGTGCAAATAATTATTTAAATTCTTATTTTCTTTTGCAATCATAAAAAGTACTCATCAAAGTTATTTCTATTTCACTTTATATTTATCTATCTCCTTTTTATTAATTGCAACCATAAAGTTGGATTTCAAATACAAATATAAAAAGATCCTTTAACCCTAATAAGGCCGGGGGCATTATGTTTCCCCCCCCCCCCACGATTCTTCTGATTGTTCGGGAACGCATATGGATGGCGCCCCGCCGCTCGCTGACTTTTTTCTTTCGAGTCTTGCGCATCTTTAAAAAAATTAAAATCGGACCTACAGTTGTATTATTATTCCAAATGGTCTAATGAATATTTGTGGTGAAAAATAATGCTTAAATATGAATAATATATGATTTATGGGTAAAAATGTGATTTATGACCTTATTTCCATAAATTACCATAAATATGCAAATGAGTGAATTTAAAAAAAAAGTGAAATTATCATTTTATTCTATACACTTCACTTGACATGCGTGCACATTTTTTGCGGAGATCGGCAGTTTCACGGCCGAGATCTTAAGGGGGGCATAATGCCCCCCCCCCCCATCCCCGGCCGTACTAAGACCTCAAATAGCCCGGCCTTTTTAGGGTTAAAATGGTTGAATTTATTTACTCAGTGAAACTGTCTAAAGTCTATGTGATACATGGTTTATCATGCACACGTAATAAAATATGAAGGTAAATAAAGATAACAAAAAGGAAATGATACATGATTTTATGAGAGTTGTGTACATGGACAGTCCTTCAATCAACACTTTAAAATCGGTAACACCGTCATGTCTATTCCTGTAACAGAAAGTTATGTCAATGTGCTGACATATGCAGAATTGTGGGTAGGCTATCGCTATGAAGGTAGCTCTTCCTAATTATTTGTATTATATTGGCCAATGTCAATACGACTTTGGTTTTATGAAGATTTAGATAAAAAGCCAGGTAATTGCCATTAAAAATAACTAAATTAATTTGTTTATATGATTTACGGGCCGATTATCGTGTCGATTATGACATGAATAGAACCCATAGTAGTATCTTGATTCACATAACATAACAAAGACATTGAATTACTCATAATATAAAGCAATGACAGTAATTTAAAGCGATACTGGGCTGATGAACTTTCTGTCCCATCGTATTTGCAAAATAGTGAATAGAGAGCTTAGGGAAGCAGATGGCGTTGCGTAACATTTTGTAATATTTTGAATTCCAGAGGGGGACTGTGCATTTATATGGACAGCTGTTGATGGAAATGATTGCTGGAGAGGGTTACATTTATTTTTGTTAAGCCAAGCTAATCTTGCATATTTTTCCCTCGGAAAAATATGCAAGCATCGAACTTTGAAGCCATGCGTGGCACCGAAAAATTAGGTTATGTTCAGTGAAGATGTATTTAGCTATAACATATAAAACACAAAATTCACAACATATGACTAATGCAACTTTCTATTAGTTATAAAATGCTTTTCCGTTCTCAGATAGCTCTATTGAAGACAGAGCCATTTCAACCAGCGAAATCGACCAAGGAAATCGTGAGTTAGAGCGAATGAAAGGTTTTCATCATCATGATTCCCATCTAATTATTGACATTTTCCGAAATTTGTGCAAAGCTAGGAAAGTAGTCCAAAGGTTTATCTTCCTAAAGAACTAAATGAAATTGTGTTATATTTTTGCGCATTTATTGATTGATAAAGTTGTCAAGTTATCACCACTATTCACCCCAAGTACGGGCCAGCAAAGCAAAAGTCGCCGTGCTCGCTGAGTTGGGCTGTGTGTGGAAAGGGAGGACTTAGTGCTCCTAGGGAGCTGTACGGTTTCGGAGGGGAATTAAGGGGATTACGGTAGAAGAAACAAAAGACGCGCGGTGTCAGGGATGACTTCAAATGGGCCTCTTGGACGGAATCTCCATTCATTTTAGCTTCCTGGTTCTGCATACTTTGGTGTCGGCTGCAAAAGGGACATAGTATCTTTAAAGGAGCTACACAAAGAAAATTCACTAACAACTGATAATTAGAACAAATTACATATGGATGGAAAGATTTTCTCTTGAAAAGCTGAGAAATCATATAGATATCATGGAAAGGCGTAAAATGCAATTTTTCAAAACCCTTCTTAGACCCCCAAGCGCCCCCGAACGTAAGCCAAACACACGAGCGTAGCGAGCTCTGAATAGTGAGGTCACACACTGGACAAACAGCTCAGTGCCGTGTAGCAGTCTGCAGCTAGCCAGCCGTGTCCCGTATGTGACGTCACAAATATTGACACTCTATAAAGGACCGCTGATTAAGGCAGAAAATCTGGATCTCAAAACTAACATTTTTGAGAGTTGATTACTGCGGGCCCCAAACATATTTTGAAGAAAAGAGTTGTCGTATTTGATCAGCAAGGCTTCCCCTTCGCAATGATATGAGTTTTGCATCAATTCAAAACACTTTTGTTTCTTCGTGTGGCTACTTTACATTCCTCTCGACAGGCTAGAGTTGCAGATTATTGAGGCCCTAATGGAGTAACTTATATGGTCCCTAGCCTTTAGTCTTATGTGGGCCTTAAAGGGGCACGTTCCCGCCAGTGTAGTTATCGCTGCTCTAGTCATCGCCATCTTGGTTCCAAAGATCGACTTCTTATTTGCATACAGCTGTCAATCAAAGTACGCGCGTCCTGGCCTGCCTTCGCCAAACCAGCTGATCGCTGCCGATTGTGACGTCACGAAAGTGGGCGGAAACAGCAGCCGAATCTTAGAGCCGAACTGCGATTGGTATTACTTCGGTACATGTATGCGATAATCGGCATTGTGCGGGCATTCGGAACATGCCATCTGCGTAAGAGCCGTATTCTGTTGGTGTCAATAGGCAGCTAGCACCGTCCGCCAGCGGGTACGT
This sequence comes from Strongylocentrotus purpuratus, assembly GCF_000002235.5. Lineage (NCBI taxonomy): Eukaryota > Metazoa > Echinodermata > Echinoidea > Camarodonta > Strongylocentrotidae > Strongylocentrotus > Strongylocentrotus purpuratus. Next base: position 22,819,343 of record NW_022145606.1, read on the forward strand.
ATTTTGAACGCCCTCTGGAATACGGGGAACATGCCCCTTTAACCTATATCATAATTCGTTGTATCGTTCATTGTGGGTTATCTGCACCAAACGGAAATGTTCAGCCAATTGTTTTTGTTCTGAAATGCATGAAAACACTGGCGGGCCCCTAAAACAAAAACAAAATGGGAGCTTTGGGCACTAATTTTCAAAATTCAATCGGTGACACAGTTTTGGCATTACATTTTGAATTATAATTCCGCATTTAAAAAAAAAGATGAACACCATTTCCCTGTCGAAGCCATCTGTTTACCTAACCAGACACCTAGGTTCGAAACAATAATGTATACGCAATCTACTATTAACATATTCAAATGAACTTTTTCCTCTGATGTCTAACTTTCCTTCACGTTTTCTCTCCATTATACTGGGTTTCTCTGTTATATAATCGTTATATCAAGAAACATAGGCATTAATCTTACAGTAACGTGATTCTATGTATAATGTAGCGCTCGAAACACACGCCTCGCTTTTCGGGTTTCAAGCTCGTTCTACTTTCTTTTATCATTAACTGTGCGGGCCTACAGCTACTGATATCTCTGTTGCGGGGCGGCAGGAGTGACGGACATGAGCGGTGTACAAGAACCCATTATCATTATTATCATTAACCACAATTGTACAACTAATGGAAAGTAAAACAATTTGAATACATTTTCCAAATAAATTAGAGTTTAAACAAAAATCTAGAATTCCTTACCTGCAGATGTCAGTTTGCAATGGAGAAGAGGACAGACTGGAGCTTATTTCCTTCCAAACGACTGAACGCGCTCTATTGAGATGTTACATATATATATATATATATATATATATATTAATAGACTGCACGCAATATGATTTATGCAAATTCAGAATAGATCTCTTCGTCATGATTGGTTGGCAAGAAGGAGCGGTGAAGTTTATATGATTACAGTACGTGACAAAGCGTACGTGGTCAATTCATGAAGAGGGCAGTGGAACAAAAGGGGATGCCTGGGGCACCGATCTACCTCGGAAAATAAGGCATCCGAACAGGAGGTGATCCATGCGTCTATCATTTTCTTGTCTCCCCCCTCTCCTTCTTCCTTTCCATTTCTCTCTTTTCTCGCTTTTACCTTTAATTTCATTTTTTTTTTCTACCCGTCGATCCGGGGGGCACGTCCCTCTTTGCCACTCTATCTAGCTGTGCCACCATTAACGAAATGATTGTGATTGGCTCGCTTACAGGCTAGGCCACGCCTCCATTAGATGATATTCGTAATGTTTGTTTACCTCTATTTTTAGCGATGGAGTAATATTTGTAAAGAATTTTTTACTGATTTTATCATCTGTAGATGTAGCGCCTTTGCAAATAAAATTCCGTTGACCGTCCGTTTTGTACGTTCAACAAATTAAAATTGAAATCGAAATACAGACAATTTGATAGCACAGCATGTGTTTTTTCATCTTTGTGGAACAAAACATGATTGAGTAATAAAAGGAAGAATGATCCCTAAAGAAACGCTTTTGTTTGTTTTATTCCAAAAGTCGCTAACAAAAAAATGATTTTTTTTTTTTTTTTTTTTTTTTTTTTTTGGAAAGCTAAATACAAGCAATTTTACATTTATGACAATTTTACATTGATCATCAGTAGGCAGGTATATCTATCAAAAAAATAATACATTGCCTGCGGAAAGATGTTATATTTGAGCAAATTTGTAATCGCCATAGAGAATGTAGTGCCTTTTGGAATGGAACATAAATTGGTAACCAATTGTCTTTTTACCTTTCAAAGAGGGAATTTAATTTGATTCCCATGCCTGAGATCCCCATATTTATCTTTTTGAACATTATTTCTGTCGAAAATCGGAATAGCTCCTTTTTGGAATTCAGCTCTTTATTATGTTGACCAAGATACAGATGAAATCATGGATAATAATAGCCTATCGGTAAACACGGATATATGATTATTAAAGCATACACGCCAACATTTTTTTACTATCATATCATAATTCTCGCTATATTGTGTGTGTCTATTACAAGGCGAACGGGGATCTCGGGGGTATTATATAGAGTATCACAAGTAATAGAAGAACGATTAGCATTATTTTTATTTTTTACAAGACATTTTTAATTCAATGTTTTTTACGTCCATTATATTAATTTCTGTATCATGTATATTTCTTTCTCACATCGGTACAATATAAATTTACTCAGTGTTATTAATATTATAATTGATGACAATGAAGGCGGGAAATGAAGTGAAAACTAAAATGTCCATATCTAATTTTAGCTATGATTTATAGCTAAAGTAAGCTATGGACATTTCAGTTTTGGTTTTGGGCAATAAATTACGGTCAGATGAGCATATTTTGATACCTTATTTGTGACACTGACAGGTCACGAATTGGCGTGGGGTCCATGGGGCGGAGCCCCGGAAGCTCAGGGGTTTTAAGCAATAAGCTACGATCAGATGAGCATATTATGATGCCTTATTTGTGACACTGGCAGGTTACGAAGTGGCGTGGGGTTGGAAGGTGTACAAAAAGTGTAAACAAATTTATTTTATATCTCTTTTCCTCCATAGTGGCTTCTCCCTTGGGGCACTACTCAAATATTTTGTGGATAGCATATTATCACAGGTCTTCTTAAAAGGAGAGACCCTCCTCAGTCACAAATTTTGAGAAAAAAAAACTTTTATTTATTTTGTGTGTTGTAACTCATGTAAACGGGAAAGCTGTTCGGCACTTCGTCACACTAACATTACCGATTTGAACAGTGCCTATATGCGTACAGTGATTATAGCTTTAAAACTTTTAATTTTCTGTCCGATTTCACTCAAACTTTCATCATTCAAATTATCTGATTTGTTTTGCTTATAGAGTAGTTGTCCCTTAAAACATTTCAAGTGTGGGATTTTCCTTTAAAGGGAGGCTTTACTACTTCAGTCAGAAGGGATTAGACCACACAGCGAGCCAGCGAGGTCACTGTGACAGGTGGCTATCTCATTAACTCAGCTCTCAGTTAACATAAGAAAAAGAGGATCATGGGGGACCAACAGGCACCGATTGGGGAAGTTTTCTATATAGCGAGGGAGCAAGTAGCTACAAGTAGGACAGTGTGTCCTTAATATTAATCGTCTTTGATTCACATTGCCATTGGTTTGGCGGGGCTCTGTTTCTAACTTTCTTTCGTCTTCCTTTTTCTCTCTCTCTCTACAAAGATATTGAGTAATTATGTAGAATAATTTGATTTTCAAATGAGACCATGATGAACCTTATTCAACCAGGACTCAAAGCAAAGCGAGACATTTTTAGAAATTAACTTTTTTCGCCAGACATCAATTTTCACCATAATAATTATTATACCTAATTTGTGTTTCAATTCATTTATTTTTAGCTCTTAGGATAATCTGGATGAACGGTAATTTCCAAGATGAATTTCACACCACTGACCGGGATGATGAGCTACATTTGTGCGGCAATTATTGCATTTGGTAAGCATTAATTAAGGATTGTTCAGATATGACGAAGCAAAACCGCGGCGTAAAAGAAGAAGAAGAAAGAAATAGGTTTTGTGTTGCCCATAAAGGTGGAATATGAATGAATGTGACAATCATTATGGTTTATTATTGGTCGAAGTTTCTACCTTCTCGGTACTTTATTGATCAATCTCTATAAATCGTTGATAACGTTCTGAAAAGATTTTAAAAAAAACTCTATCCATCATTCAAGAAGAAATCATATTCTCACAATCACTTCTAGAAAAAGAGGTAAACAAATCATTATTCCAACTTATTGGATAACAGTGTATTCCAGCACCCCAGAATTTAGAACTATTCTTTTGTACACGTGATCGTTGATTCCGAATCAGTCTAGACAGTTTCATTTATTATATCATCGCATGTAAAGGCTAAAAGAAAAAGAAGATAAGTATTAGTTTCGATTGGTAATCCAGTCAAAGTATCATCTCTCTTGTACAGTATATTTCGTGATTGTGAATTTTGTAATTTATATTTGACGACTAAAACCAATCAGTCAATAATAATAATAATATTAATACGAAAAATTAATATAGCGCTTGTGACACGAAAGTTTCAAAGCGCTGTACACAAATTGAGATTACTTCAAGGAAAATCAATATTAATAATGGAATAAACATTATTCTGAAATTACCAAGAAAATAAAATATCACAAGTATATGCCTACTATCCTTTCTTTTAGAACCAATATGTCGTAATTTATGATGACTCTTATCTTCAGAGGTTGCGCGATGCATTGCTAATGGATGAAATTGTCTTAAGAATTTAAAAAAAAACATACTAAACAAAGCGAGGCATATTTAATACATTATACCGAGTTCTATAGATGTTCCATTAATCCATTAAATGTAATTTTTGTTTTCTTCCTTGAATTATGAAACAAAGTAGTAAATAACTATATTATCATAAGATCAGGTATTTTGTTACTCTATTGTGAATTGCATATGCTATGGATAGACTTTTTAACAGATGAATGTAATATGGACCTATCTCTCTCTCTCTAACTTTAGAATTATCTCTTTGTTTACACTATTTTTTTTTCAAGCCGCAACATTTGGAAAAGCTGAAAACTGCTACCAGTGTACTCATCCAATTACATTTGAAATAATGACTGGGTTGAAGGAGGCCTGCTCAGATAAATATGACTCAGCAGACTACTTCAAGAACCTTGTATATTTTGCTAATGGATGTAGAGTAAGTTAACATGTTTTGTCATTGTTATTAGGCCCTATTATTATCATTATTTATCAATATTATTGACATCGTTATCATCATCATCATCATCATTATCATCATCATCATTATTACTATTACAGTGTGTATTATTATTTATCTATCTTTATTATTATCATTTTTATTATTATTATAATAACCATTCCTCTTCTTTTTAATATTATTATTATTATTATTAATATTATCATCATCATTATAAGTATCATCACCACCAATATTATTAATATTATTATGATTGGTCGTAGTAGTAGAAGAAGTAGTATTTTTATTTCAATAATTATTTACTGAGAAAGGTACCAAGTTCTTTTTAAAATCATATGCTTTATATAGCCGCCCAATCAAATGGTTTAGGAAGTGAGGTCTTAATGAAACGCTAGGGAAGTCTCAGTGAAGTTTTTTCTTTCTCTTGGAAAAATAGAGTAACCAGACAGAAAGTTATGTCAGAGCTACCATTTTCATTATTACTTACTAAACAAAATAAAATATTTGTAACTGCATTGTGTTTGTCTTTATTCAAATGCATTATAAATCTGGTTTTATTAATTTAATCTCGACTTTTATATTGTTTTCATGATTGTGTGCAGATAACGAGAACTTTTGATGCTGGGCAGATGAAAGCTACTATTCAGCGGGGGTGTGCCACAGCTGAACGGTCGAATTATTTCACGATTGAAGGGAAAGCTTTGAATTTAAACATTAGCTGCTCCTGAAATTATTGTAACAAGCAGAAATAGGAACTGGTTATAATAATAAGCTTAGTAGTAATATGTCTTACCTCTGTTTTACAATTCGTGTATAGTATTTTCATAAAGGCTTTACATTTGGTATTTTCTTGGTTGTTAGTTTGATGGTTATTTTTTCCTTATTTTACTATTTTGTCTGAAAAATGCTTACCATAAGGGAGATACGACATAATAATGTGTTATAATAAGTGTGTTACCTACCTTGGTAAATCTGTTGAAATATTGAGAAAGGAAAACAATAACTTTGCGATAGAAACACAAAAAAATGGAGGCTAATACTCTACCATCAAAGGGAATTAAATCTATCGTTTTTTCGGGGATGAAAATTTAGCCCCTCTAAGCCTTCTTCATACTTGAAATATAAACAATAATTGTGCACAATAACCTATCACTGCGTTATACATGTTAACATTCCAAGCCCTTCCACATTTTTCGAACCGAATATAGGCCTACTATACGCTACTGACCTGGCTGTTATGTGCGGGTTGTGTACATAATCCTTGTGGAAACTTTAATTTACATCATAAATTATACGTAACAAAGTTTAATTTACAATTTTACAGGGGATGCGGGTTTTCCGGATATTGTCTAAAAAGATCTAGGTCAATACTTTCAATTAATGCTTCATAACTTCGAACATATCGATTTTCTGTACCAGGTGGCTCCAAAAAATAACATTAGTGTTTGTTTTTCATAACTATTATTCGTGACCACGATCGCAAAAGAAAATAATATGTTTAAAAATATGTGCATTCTAATTTTAATTCTGAATTGTATTGTAACCTGTCAAGCGGTGCCTAGGCTTTTATTGGTGGTTCATTTTCTTCTTCTTATTTTGTGTAGATTCAATTAATGTTACGTTGTATTTTATCTTCGAAAGTCTTTGTACTTTTTTGTATGTTTTCATGTTTTGGGGGTTAGTTGATTTTACCTGGAGAAAGAATAAAGGCTGAGCTAATTGTAAATATAATAAAGTTTTGGGGCGACCAATGTGTTAATACTTCAATATACTCTGTTGTATATGGCATGGTCCGTTTCAATTTATTTAAAATTTGTTGTATTGTGTCCATGGCTCCGCTCCGCAGTAATTCCGTTTAAGTTTTCTCATTCTTAAGACTCTGGACTTTTTCTGCGTCAGCAGACTATTTACTTTAGTAAATGAATTTCAATATCTATATTCCCCTTTTCACACGTGATTACAATTGTTATCCTATCGCAAAAACTTGTAACGTTCGCAAGTTATAATTTTTGAAGTGTGTTTATTTTACGGACTCGGAAAGACTAATGATCGGTCCACATTTTTGAAGATTGAAAGTCGACAGTCTTGTTTTTATAAAAACTAGCCCCGATTTCGATAATAGATTTGCTTTATCTCCTTTTTTAATCGTCGTTTTTTTTTTTTTTTTTTTTTTTTTTTGGGGGGGGGGGGTGTTCGCAATTATAAAGAAAATGTCCAGCAATATGAATGTTAACTTTATTAAAACCAAAGCGTTTTTCCTCCTCCTCCTCCTCCTCCTCCTCCTCCTCCTCCTCCTTTTTCTTCTTCCTCCTTATTTTATATTCATTTTTATCCTTATTGTTATTATCATTATTATTATTATTATCATTACTATCATTACTACTACTACTTCTTCTAATATTAGTAATGGCACCACTAATCAATCTACTACTATTATTATTATTATTACATGAAACGCGTGTCTCACATGGTCTATATCCGAAATTGTAATGGGCGTTAGCAAGTATTCATGTAACACATTACCGTAAAAACATACAAAATAGCAACACCCAAAAAAAGAAACAACAGTCTAATCAAACAATTAAAACAAGAATTTCGCAGGAAGTGAATTATTTTGTAACCTTATTTGGCAGTGGATTATATAATAGTATACGTATAGTCGACCCCCCCCCCCCCTCCCTCTAAACAAAATAGAACATTAAGACTGAGAGAGAGAGAGAGAGAGAGAGAGAGAGACAGAGAGAGACAGAGAGACTGCGAGAGAGAGAGAGAGAGAGAGAGAGAGAGAGAGAGACTGCGAGAGAGAGAGAGAGAGAGACTACGAGAGAGAGAGAGAGAGAGAGACTGCGAGAGAGAGAGAGAGAGAGAGAGACTGCGAGAGAGAGAGAGAGATTGCGAGAGACAGAAGACGAAAGGGTAAACGAGAGAGAAAGAAAGGGGGATAGAGAGAGGGGGTGGGGGAGGGGTTCATGAGAAGGCTGTAATCTAGGTTCATCCTTTAAATTGCACTAATTTTCTTCAGGGCAACCTGTCCCCCATGACCCCCCCCCCCCCCCCAATTTTACGTTTAGGGCCTAATCTTTGTCATTTGTAATTTCTTCTAGATAATAACCCTTTTCATTATTTTCATTTCAATGAGGGGGTAATCTAAATATTTAAACTTCTGCAACTTGAGGCTTGGATACCAAAATATTGGTACGTAATGGTGACACCGGCAGTGGCGAAATGAGCAAAAACGTGTTTTTTTTTGTTTGTTTTTGTTCATACAGTAGGTTTGTGGGTGCACCATGTGAGAGGGAGAGAGAGAGAGAGAGCTCTCAAGCAGCATCTTTCTTCTTCTTTTTTTTGGGGGGGGGGGGTAAACAAAACAAAAAATCCGCATCACCCCCATTCTTACATGCAGGCCCCGCTGAACGTTTCTCTAAGTAGGTGGGGGTGGGGTGGGGGTGGTATTTACGATCAGGTAGAGCGTAGCGTAAATTAGCGTGTGGTCTAGGGGCGAAGCTCTGCTGGGATCAAGGGGTGGAGCCCCCAGAAGTTCAGGGGGTATAGCCATTTACTAACGGTCAGGTGAGCATATGTTGATACCTTAAATGTGACACTGGCAGGACAAAAATTGGTGTGGGGTCCAAGGGGCGGAGCCCACAGAAGCTCAGGGGTTTTATACATTAAATTACGGTCAGATGAGCATATTTGTATACCTTATTTGTGACACTGGAAGGTCACTTATTGGCATGGGGTCCACGGGGGCGGAGCCCCCAGAAGCTCAGGGTTTTAGGCATTTTATAACGGTCAGACAAGCATGCAGAAGTCATGATTCATTGGCTAAGCAATGGCCTCGTTACTGTGAGCCCCTAGGATTAAAACCGTGTCGATGTGCTATATTAGTGCCCTTTATGAGGCATTAATTCCCATTACTGTCAGTTATGACTTAAGGACGTTGGTCCCCTAGTTGATTAGCATAGTAGCACTAGCACACACATGCTTTAGCAGTCACGCAAAACAAATACTCCCCAATTGTCATTCAATAAAATCTGAGAATGTATACGATTATCTAGATCTATTAGGAATAAATCATTGTCAAAATCATTCAATAAATTGGGGTAAAAAATATTCATTCCACCATTATGACCAACAGTATAGATCATCCGCCCCTCATTTACTTTATACCTTCCATGGTATATCTGATTCATCTCCAATGTGTCTTCAGGAATCCAGTAAGTAATTACGGAGACGTCAATTATACAAAGTATATAATTGTGTATGAAGAGTTTTATTCCAAAAGGTGTAAAGTCTTCTTTCAGCATATGAGAGTAAATGAAAGATCTTTCTAAATCATATATTTCTCAAAAGAATTAACTTTATCATTTTGAGGGCCTCCAAGTATGAGGGCCTCCAGTATAAGCTGTGATATTTTGCCCCTATCTCTCTCTCTCTCTCTCTCTCTCTCTCTCTCTATCTCTCTCTCTCTCTCTCTCTCTCTCTCTGTCCTGAAGCCAGGGCCTGGGTCTGAATATGCTTCAAATACTGTCTTGATCAAACTTTTAAAAAATATCTTTTTCTTTATTTTAATTTTCTAAAACTCTAAATGATTTTGTGCGCACGCGCTATTTCTCTCTCTCTCTCTCTCTGCTCTTCTTGTTAATTGTTTCATTTATTTATTTATCCTATTCTCTTACATTATTCCACTATGTAAAAACGATTTATATCCGTGTTTCCATATAATAATAATAATAATAATAATAATAATAATAATAATAATAATAATAATAATAATAATAATAATAATAATAATAATAATAATATTAATTTTTATATAGCGCTTAATACAAATGTCTCTAAGCGCTTTACTATATGAATATGTCATTGCACATTTGCTACTTTGTATTATCTATTTGTGTATATTATTCTCTATTGTTTATTGTTCATGTGCTTTATGTAATGCCAACAACTGAATTTCTAAATGGACCAATACAATTCATGTGAATCTGAATGTGAATCTGAATTATTTATTCTTCACTCAGTTCATTTTTTTTCATCATGTGAGCTATACCTTTATGTTGTTTTCAGTTATTACGTGTTTCTGTGAATGTTGTCTCTGTTGGTCACTAACATTCTTTATCTGTTGTTATCATCTGAGGGTCCACAATGTACGAGCTCTGCTTCCAGCAGACCTCTCCATTTCTACACAATATAGATCAAGCTTCATTATTATTTGTTTGTGTTGATTTTTTAATATTTCAAACATCATCATTTTTGTTGTATTAATTTTGCATAGCAATTATTTTCATTTTTTTGTATTTGTTGGAAATTAAGAAAAATATGAACAAATACTTGAATCAGATATCAGACGTATATATCTTGAGATAATTATGATTCCCTCTCTGTGAATATTCCATAATAATGAAGCACGCCATCATTCGGTGAATTCTGATAATGTGGGGGAAAACCCAACACTGATCTCGATGCGATGACATATATTCATGAACCCCGATCGAGTTCAGTGCATCGAAACCCGTGCATGGTATTAATAATGTTTGTGAAGAAATCTTTGCATTACATTGCTTAAAAGGATAGTAACCTGGATAACAAGATGACGCTTATAATAAATACCTTTGATATCCATATATAAGCAACCATCGATCTCTACAGCAGGCACGTAGCCAGAGTTTGATGTTTGGGGGGGGGGGGGGAGGCACATACATGTAATCGATCGAGGTAAAAAAAAAAAAAAAAAAGCCCCCCCCCCTCGTGGCTACGTGCCTGCTCTACAGTAGGTCTATTGTCTATTGGCAAACAAAAGGTAAGGGTATAATGTAGGCCACCAAGCCAATAGGGCATGCCATTACTCAAGTTTTACTCATTATAAGCTAAATAAACAAACACACCAGAAATTATAATTAAAGTCCATTATCTTCTAGGGTACCTTACAATCCCACATCTGGTATTAATAGACCAGTTCACGGTTAGCACATTACTGCAATGACCCCGAATATCCACAGATCTTCAAAACGTGAAGAGGTCTCACTTGGTACATTTTGAAATAATCACTACTAGTACTACAGCGATGGAGGTGTTAGTACCTTTACAAAAAACCTAATGGTAAATGAATGGTGTTTGAATGGTAGCATCAATGGTAAATGGTATTTTAATGGTGCGCCAATGGTGGATTCTGTATGGTGAATGGTGTTTCAATGGTGGTGTATGATGGTGAATGGTGTTTCAATGGTGGTGTATGATGGTGAATGGTGTTTCAATGGTAGAGTCTACTATGGTAAATGGTGTTTCAATGGTAGAGTCTGTATGGTCAATGGTGTTTCAATGGTGGAATTGTATGGTCAATTGTGTTTCAATGGTGGCGTCTGTATGGTGAATGGTGTTTCACTGGTAGAGTCTGTATGGTGAATGGTGGAATTGTATGGTCAATGATGTTTCAATGGTGGAATTGTATGGTCAATGGTGTTTGAATGGTAGAGTCTGTATGGTGAATGGTGTTTCAATGGTGGAATTGTATGGTCAATGGTGTTTCAATAGTAGAGTCTGTATGGTGAATGGTGTTTCAATGGTGGAATTGTATGGTCAATGGTGTTTCGATGGTGGAAATGTATGGTCAATGGTGTTTCACTGGTAGTGACTTGTCCCTTACACTTTGAACTACAATTTTCTCTATGATTTCGCTTTATTTTTCGCGAATTTTTCTTCATGATCAACGTTTCAAAGCTGACAAACTGCAAGGAATAATACCCTAGTCTTCAGGAGCAATGATGGATCTTGAGTTTTTTCTTCAATTTGGAGTAATTTTGGATCTGATATGTGTCTCCTTGCCGTGAGTAACTGCTGTTTTGTGCCTGTGGTGTCACTCATATCACTCTGTGATGTACATTATTATACATTTGCTTACATGAACATATGTTATTTTTAATTAAAGCAGCTTATAAATCATTCTATTTTATTACAAAAAATTGAAATATTACAGTATTAGGGGCACACCTTTAGAACTTTTATCAAGTTATTTATCTGATCGTAAACAATTAACAATTATTAATGAAGCTGCTCTTACGAAAAAATGTTCAATGGTATACAAATGGTATACCATTCGGAAGTACCACTGAAAATACCATACGGATACCACTCACAAACACCATTTAAATACCATTCGGAGGTACCACTGAAAATACCATACGGATACCATTCACAAACACCGTTTAAATACCATTCGGATACCATTGAGATTACGCTCGCAACGTACCATTGGGCACCATTCATCTACCAGTAAAATACCATTCAACCTTATTTTTGGACGCTCATTTGCATAATCACCAATGGTAGATAAATGGTACTATTTACACCATTGAAATTTGAATATGAAATATGCAAATTTTGTAACATTATCTACCATCACCATTGGCATGGTAGGTCAATGGTGGATGGTAGGCCAATGGTGGATGGTGAATGGTAGGCCAATGGTGGATGGTGAATGGTAGGCCAATGGTGAATGGTAGATTGGCCTACCATTCACCATCCACCATTAGCCTGCCATTCACCATTCACCATTGGCCTGTCATTCACCATCCACCATTGGCCTACCATTGATTATACAATGGATGAAAATACTTAGCTACAGAATACTGAACATACGAATACTCTCTCTCACACACACACGCACACGCACACACAACGCACATACACAGCAAACACACTGATGAGTAGGTCCTTAGTGGTCAAAAAGCATTTAAGAATAAGAAATTACTAAGATGCAAATAAAAAATGTTATCCAACAAATATGACAATGATATATCTAACAAAGATCTAATTTGAACCAACACAATCTCCTATAACAGGCGTGTACTACTAATAAGCAACAATTATTTAAAACAACGTTCAGAAACCTTAGCAGTTTTTTTTTCTTCAGATGACGTATCCTGGGGGTGTTTCACAAAGATTCTAAGTCGTACTTAACTCTAAGTTAGACTTAAATATTATGGAGATTGGAGAGCCATTTGTAGCCTTATAATGAAATATATTTAAAAGCAAAAATGTAAGTATTTTAGACTTTAGAAACTATGAATGATTTGAATCAACATGTTATGCCTTTTAAAATAACTTTTACAAAGTATTTTCAAGGACGCTAACGGCTTTCCATAATTGTTAAGTCCAACTTAGAGATAAGTTCAATTTAGGATCTTTGTGAAACACCCCTGTATTTAATAACACATAGTTGGGTAGTCCTAAATGCTCGTAGGACCTTTCATGCGTGCGGTCGCCATTTATTTAGTACACTGACGTTATAACAGATTTGTATGAAAGCAGACCAATTAAATAAACAGAATGGCATACGTTCTACATAAATTTCACCAATAATAAGAGAGAATTTGTAAAGGTATCGACCAGTTCTGGTCATGCGATTGCATTGTGAAAGAAACATTTTGGAATCGATCAGAAAAGGTTGATAATCTAGCATAATAGTACACTGTAAAAAATAATTTGTTCATTGGTAATTTTACGTATTTTTTCCATGTAGAATTTACTTGTAAACATTAGTTTTGCCACTTACGCACTAAATTTAAGTCTTGTTAACTCAAACTTTCAATTTAGTAGAACATACGTGGAATATTTAAGTAAAATCAAATACATAAGAACTTTAAGTAATTTCAGCTTGTATTAATTTAGTAATTTTAACTCAAAATCAGAAATTATACGTATTACTCAAACAATTTATGTTGATTATTCTTATCTTTTAAAGTAAGGACCGATGCAGTACGTAATAGAAATATTTACATAATTTATGAATATTCATTGAGACCAAATTAAACTCTTTTTAAATAAAACAATTCTTTTTTTGTGGTTGAATGAAAATTTAAGGACTTTAAAACATTTACTAATTCACTTAACATGGCTAAGCAAAGACGAGACAATTTTTAATTGTTACCCAGTTCAAAACAAATCAAAACTTGATATTTCAGGAAATTGTCAACCAATTTTCCTTTTAAGATGCTACGATCAAGTATATATAAAATTTGGAGCCTTTCAATATGAGTCGAATTGAAGCGTATGTAATAGTTTGTGATGGTGGTAGATATATATATATATATATACGGTTAAATCTTAAATAGAAGTAGTGTTAGTGATTAGTGATTAATCTTAAATAGAAGCAGTGAATGATTAGTGGATGTTACTTGTTAGATTAGATGGGTACCAAATCGTGCAATATGTAATCCTATCATAGCTTTTTTTTTAATTATCTAAAATGATTACAATACTTAAATTATTTACGTTAATGTAACTCGATTTAACTGAGTAAAAAAAAAATCAGCAAAATAGGTAAATTCTACTTAAGATGCCGTAGGTAATATTACTTAATAAAAATAAGGCAATTCTTTTCCTCAATTTTATTGAGTTATTTCGACTATTATTTTTTTACAGTGTATTGGTGTGTACTGCAAGGTTCTGGAATCATCAAAATGATAAGAAATTGGGCCCAGTCTTGGTAAAGTTACAGGATCTGTACACAGAAAGATGTATTTGGGACTACACTAAATCTATCCAGTCCAGATAGATAAAATATGTTAACAAATATATCAATTAGTAGGCTGTTTCCCGGCAAAATTTGTATCATCGCGTATTAGTCAAACCATATTCTTTCACATAATTGGTACTTCAATAAGAGCTTCCATTTCATTTTTTGAAATGGAGGCGTTTCCAAATGTGGTCTTTACCTCTAAGAATATGAGATCACTAGAGCTATGCGAATCTCGAATCGGCCATTTTGTGTGTGGATTATGACGTGTCTGGGACAACTTTCCCGTCTGTCGTGTACAAATATATCATTAATTTATGTTTTTCTCTTAAGTGCCTTCTCCCTCGGGGCACTAGTCAACATGTATTATGGATAGTATAATATTGTAGGTCCTCTGAAGAAAAAAGTTCATCCCCCGTCTTTCATTTATTGTTTTTAATGGAACAAATGTGAAAGTTTTTCGGCTCTACATCACAGTGACATTAACGATACAGCCAATTTGAAGCTCGAATTTGTACAATGATCACAGCTTTCAAAATTTCTTAACTTTTTAATTTTTGGCCGATTCCCTACAAACTCTAACCAGTCTTCTTCTTTCATCTTCCTCCTTTATATTTGAGTAATTTGCTATTAAAGATGTATTTCTCTTTAACGCTTCAAATCTCATAGGAATTAAAGACGTTTTACATTATTTGATTGCTGGTTAAACTAACTCTCCTTCGTATACAATTTTTGGTCAGTAGGTAAAGTGAAAAGCTGGGATTTCATTATAAAAGCAACTAAAACGCGAGTGGGGGTTGGCAACAAAACAAAACAAAAAGTCCTCAAAAAAAATTAAGTGGAAATGTTACGTTAGTATTTACTAATGTTATCTATCTATTTGTCATTTTATCTCTTCTGCATAGAGGGTGGCCATTTTAAAACGAGTAGGCAGATATACTGACCCTCAAAGGGGTCGTGTCTGTTCCCCTCGACACACAAACCAAATCTGGTAGGACCAAGACCACTCAAAGAAGACAATAGCTGCTGCATTCATGTTAATAAATGGACGAATAAATGAAATAACAGGTAATCACAAACCTAACTTAAAAATTAAAAGTAACTTAAAATGTTAACCCTATATGGCGCCCGTATTCCAATAAAAGCGTTTTTCTAGAATTGGTTTGTAATAAAAAAAGGTAGTGTGAGGTCTAAGTTATCCCAAGCACGAGTTTTCTAAAAAAAAAAAAAAAAATCCTAATGGAAAACCTAAAAAGAAGACCTTACACCCCCTCCCCCCCAACAGAACGGAATGTCATGCCGATCGGTCAAATTTTTAAATTTCGGGACCCCAAAAAATAATAATATATGTCTTTTATATTTATTATTATCATTTCTAAATTTCCCGCGTGTGTACAGCAAGACATTAATCCCCCCTCCCCCCTTTGATTCGAGATCAACTGCTTATCTACCAGAAATGGCTAACAAAGACGGCTAGGAAGCTACCGCACATCGTAGCTAGGAGACTGACGGAGTAGATAGCCCCGACGCCATTACAAAAATCGCCGGTACAGCAGTGTACGCAGGCCGTCGTACCGGCTTGACTCCTACATGTGTTAACACACTCAGATGATGATAGAGTATTGCAATCACGGGCCCAGGTCTCGCTGACACCATCGATGAGTAACGATGTTTTCTGTTTTTAAAAAAAGGTCAGATAGAGTAATAAGAAAGCACCCACAAGAAAATTAATAAGAAAAGAGAAAACAAACCAAAAAGAGTCATTACAGAAAACGATTAAAACAAATAAACAAAGTTAGATACAGAAGTAAGAAGGCACTCACAAGAAAAACCGAAACCAAACAAACAACGACCAATAAAAAAAAAAAAAAGTAGTATTCATTCTAATTATCAGCCTTTGAATTGCACACTATCATACCGTGGGGCAGGACAAATTCTGACCCTTGGATGGATTCTCAAAGTAATTGTGTAAAACAAAGAGAGAGAGAGAGGAGGAGAGAGAAAGAGAGAGAGAGAGGAAGAGAGAGAGAGAGAGAGGGAGAGGGGATTAGATACAAATGCATAACAAAAAATAACTCTATTCTCATCACAAATTGTTCAAAGTCATATTCATTTCAACTTTTGTTATGTTGATATTGCATTTAGAACTCGCGTTTGGATTTTTATGTCATTGTACTCCGTCCAAAGCGAGCGAGAGAAGAAAAATAAATCATGAGACGCTTCATCGAAGTAAAGATAAAAAATATACTCCGGCCGAATATGGGGATTTTCTGGTATTGCTTGCCAAAGTTCATCCTTTTTATATAAATTCGTGAGCAAGTGACGCCAGCGAGCAAAAATGGACACTTTGATAATTTTGAAATGTTATTTCATCATAAAAATTCACAAGCTTGGGTATACAAATAGTATACTCGGGCATCTTCATTTAAACTGATATTTTAGGCACCCTAATATGTCGTTGCCCAAATAGTGTGCTTTAATTAAACTGATATTTTAGGCACCCTAATATGTCGTTGCCCAAATAATGTGCTTTAATTAAACTGATATTTTAGGCACCCTAATATGTCGTTGCCTAAATAGTGTGCTTTAATTAAACTGATATTTTAGGCACCCTAATATGTCGTTGCCCAAATAATGTGCTTTAATTAAACTGATATTTTAGGCACCCTAATATGTCGTTGCCCAAATAATGTGCTTTAATTAAACTGATATTTTAGGCACCCTAATATGTCGTTGCCCAAATAATGTGATGATTGCTCGAAAATTGACACTCTAAAAATCCCGGGGGGAAGCGCGAGCCTCTCGTACGTCTTTGACTGTAGCATAGCAGTGGAGTTGCACATTTTTGGCATAAACGGCTTTCTGTTCACTTCTTCTTCAACTGAGGCTGAAATTAACACACTTTGGAGGAATATAGTCAAAGAATTTAGCCAGGTTACAGAAGGTTAAGAACTCTTTCTAATGTTGAACCTTTAAAAACAAAACCTTGCATTATATTGCCTACATAAGCATTATAATCAACCGTATCCAATTCCTTCCCCCTAAAAAATCATTTCATAGTGTAATCATACTTATAACAGTGAATCAGCTTTATCATAAATGGATAAGGCCAAACATACTTGATCCCTAGATTTTCACAAATAAAGAGAGCCTAGGTTCCATGTTTTGTTTTATTTACATAGAAGAGCTATTGGGTAAATTTCAACACACATTTTTGTTAAATAAAATGGCATTTGAACAGGCACTAGAGAGGCTTAAAACTTAATTAATTCATTAAAAAAATTGTTAGATAACAAATGAAAAGAAATTTAAGCGGGCCTTAAAAAAGGATAGAGGACAGAAAGAAAAACTGGACTTACAACACAACCATTTTCGCAAGTGGTGACGTTGGTTACTCCTGAGCTTCTGTCAAATGGGTCCACGCACCTCGCGTCATTCAAAATTCCACCGCCAGTGGTGTACACACAATGGTAGCATGATGTCGCAGCTTCGCCGACATGAGCTGGGAGTAATAATAACAATAGTAATAATGATAATGATATCAATAGAAACCATTATAATACTAATTTTGTTTACCAAGAAAAGCAATTACAAGTTACCCATTGACACCTTGGTGGAGAGCAGGCGCGGATCCGGGATTTATTAGGGGAGGGGGGGGGGGGAGGCCCACCTTTGAAATCAGTTTGAAATTTAGTGTGTTGAAATTTGAAAATCGTGCCGGCCGATATTTCGCTCATTTGGATTGGGGGGGGGGGGGGGGGGGGGGTAGTGGGTACTATTTTTCTTTTTTTTGCCCCCGGAAATTTGAAAATCGTGCCGGTCGCTATTTCGCTCAACACCCCACATCCCACCCAGCCCCCCCCCCCCCCTTGAGCAAAAAAAAAAGAGAGGAAAATTTCTAGTCACAATTAATTTTTGTTTCCTTTTTTGACCAGGGGGGGGGGAAGGGACCGCTGCCCACCCCCCCCCCCCCCCTTCCTGTATCCGCGACTTTTGGAGAGTAACAAATGTGACTTGAGAATTGCACCCAAAACTGTTAAAAGTATTTCAAGGAGTGGAAGTATCTTACCGAAAGAAAAGACTGCTGCCAGTACAAAGATCAACAAAATCTTATCCATTCTGAAACCTTTTTACCTTGTCTCAGCAAAAACAATAGAGATTTCTGAAAAGACAACATGTGCAAATGGTTAGTTTTTAAGGATCACTTCTAGAACATGGTTCTTTTATTACACAATATCAAACATAATGATACACACCATATCTTTATGATGTGATTGACGTCATGCGGAGCTTTAAATGACATCTCCCCCCCCCCCCCCCCTCAAAAAAGGAAAGCAAAAGGAAAGGTTAAATATGTATAGAAAAAGAAATCAGTCATATTCTGTGTTCTATTCAAATTGTTATGAATTTATATGACAGAAGATGATTCTAAAAAGAAATTAAACAACATCAATACCAAAGGTACCACATTTTACCATGGGTTAATAATGTTTGTAAATGTTTGAATGAATGAATCTGAAACTGGGACCGGGTTAGTAATTTATGTTAAACGCTAACAGACGGTATTTCGTATTGAGCTCTATATAAATTCAGATTATTACATTGTTATATCAACAGTTGATTGAAAATTACAATGTACTTTGGAAATAAAGAATCCATAGGCCTATATTTATTATCGCCACGGTTAAACTCATCTTTCCATTTGTGAGGATTTTTTTTACACTTTTTCCTCTTATAACTCAAAAGTGTAATTTATTAGAAACAGGCTTTAGGTAGGACATATAGATTCCATCCCCTTTGGTTTAACATATTTAAATATTCAAATAGCATTACACAGGCCTTAATATAGTAAAGAAGTGTTTTGTGTACGCCATATTTGCCTCCCGGAATCGATCACATTCTAAAATATCTTTGACAAAGCGTGGTGTGCAAAAAATTATTTAAATTCTTATTTTCTTTTGCAATCATAAAAAGTACTCATCAAAGTTATTTCTATTTCACTTTATATTTATCTATCTCCTTTTTATTAATTGCAACCATAAAGTTGGATTTCAAATACAAATATAAAAAGATCCTTTAACCCTAAAAAGGCCGGGGGCATTATGCCTCCCCCCCCCCCCCACGATTCTTCTGAATGTTCGGGAACGCATATGGATGGCGCCCCGCCGCTCGCTGACTTTTTTCTTTCGAGTCTTGCGCATCTTTAAAACAATTAAAATCGGACCTACGGTTGTATTATTATTCCAAATGGTCTAATGAATATTTGTGGTGAAAAATAATGCTTAAATATGAATAATATATGATTTATGGGTAAAAATGTGATTTATGACCTTATTTTTATAAATTACCATAAATATGCAAATGAGTGAATTAAAAAAAAGAAGTGAAATTATCATTTTATTCTATACACTTCACTTGACATGCGTGCACATTTTTTGCGGAGATCGGCAGTTTCACGGCCGAGATCTTAAGGGGGGCATAATGCCCCCCCCCCCCCCATCCCCGGCCGTACTAAGACCTCAAATAGCCCGGCCTTTTTAGGGTTTAAAATGGTTGAATTTATTTACTCAGTGAAACTGTCTAAAGTCTATGTGATACATGGTTTATCATACACACGTAATAAAATATGAAGGTAAATAAAGGTAACAAAAAGGAAATGATATATGATTTTATGAGAGTTGTGTACATGGACAGTCCTTCAATCAACACTTTAAAATCGGTAACACCGTCATGTCTATTCCTGTAACAGAAAGTTATGTCAATGTGCTGACATATGCAGAATTGTGGGTAGGCTATCGCTATGAAGGTAGCTCTTCCTAATTATTTGTATTATATTGGCCAATGTCAATACGACTTTGGTTTTATGAAGATTTAGATAAAAAGCCAGGTAATTGCCATTAAAAATAATTAAATTAATATGTTTATATGATTTACGGGCCGATTATCGTGTCGATTATGACATGAATAGAACCCCATAGTAGTATCGTGATTCACATAACATAACAGAGACATTGAATTACTCATAATATAAAGCAATGACAGTAATTTAAAGCGATACTGGGCTGATGAACTTTCTGTCCCATCGTATTTGCAAAATAGTGAATAGAGAGCTTAGGGAAGCAGATGGCGTTGCGTAACATTTTGTAATATTTTGAATTCCAGAGGGGGACTGTGCATTGATATGGACAGCTGTTGATGGAAATGATTGCTGGAGAGGGTTACATTTCTTTTTGTTAAGCCAAGTTAATCTTGAATATTTTTCCCTCGGAAAAATATGCAAGCATCGAGCTTTGAAGCCATGGGTGGCACCGAAAAATTAGGTTTCGTTCAATGAAGATGTATTTAGCTATAACATATAAAACAAAGAATTCACAACATATGACTAATGCAACTTTCTATTAGTTATAAAATGCTTTTCCGTTCTCAGATAGCTCTACTGAAGACAGAGCCATTTCAACCAGCGAAATCGACCAAGGAAATCGTGAGTTAGAGCGAATGAAAGGTTTCATCATCATGATTCCCATCTAATTATTGACATTTTCCGAAAATTTTCGAAATTTGTGCAAAGCTAGGAAAGTAGTTTAAAGGTTATCTTCCTAAAGAACTAAATAAAATTGTGTTATATTTTTTGCGCATTTATTGATTGATAAAGTTGTCAAGTTATCACCACTATTCACCCCAAGTACGGGCCAGCAAAGCAAAAGCCGCCGTGCTCGCTGAGTTGAGCTGTGTGTGGAAAGGGAGGACTTGCTGTACGGTTTCGGAGGGGGGTTGAGGGGATTACGGTAGGGGAAACAAAAGACGCGCGGTGTCAGGAATGACTTCAAATGGGCCTCTTGGACGGAATCTCCATTCATTACAGCTTCCTGGTTCTGCATACTTTGGTGTCGGCTGCAAAAGGGACATAGTATCTTCAAAGGAGCTACACAAAGAAAATTCACTAACAACTGATAATTAGAACAAATTACATATGGATGGAAAGATTTTCTCTTGAAAAGCTGAGAAATCATATAGATATCATGGAAAGGCGTAAAATGCAATTTTTCAAAAACCTTCTTAGACCCCCAAGCGCCCCCGAACGTGAGCCAAAACACACGAGCGTAGCGAGCTCTGAATAGTGAGGTCACACACTGGACAAACAGCTCAGTGCCGTGTAGCAGTCTGCAGCTAGCCAGCCGTGTCCCGTATGTGACGCCACAAATATTGACATTCTATAAAGGACCGCTGATTAAGGCAGAAAATCTGGATCTCAAAACTAACATTTTTGAGAGTTGATTACTGCGGGCCCCAAACATATTTTGAAGAAAAGAGTTGTCGTATTTGATCAGCAAGGCTTCCCCTTCGCAATGATATGAGTTTTGCATCAATTCAAAACACTTGATTCTTTGTGTGGCTACTTTACATTCCTCTCGACAGGCTAGAGTTGCAGATTATTGGGGCCCTAATGGAGTAACTTATAGGGTCCCTAGCCTTTAGTCTTATGTGGGCCTAAAGGGGCACGTTCCCGCCAGTGTAGTTATCGCTGCTCTAGTCATCGCCATCTTGGTTCCGAAGATCGACTTCTTATTTGCATACAGCTGTCAATCAAAGTACGCGCGTCCTGGCCTGCCTTCGCCAAACCAGCTGATCGCTGCCGATTGTGACGTCACGAAAGTGGGCGGAAACAGCAGCCGAATCTTAGAGCCGAACTGCGATTGGTATTACTTCGGTACATGTATGCGATAATCGGCATTGTGCGGGCATTCGGAACATGCCATCTGCGTAAGAGCCGTATTCTGATGGTGTCAATAGGCAGCTAGCACCGTCCGCCAGCTGGTACGTATTTTGAACGCCCTCTGGAATACGGGGAACATGCCCCTTTAACCTATATCCTAATTCGTTGTATCGTTCATTGTGGGTTATCTGCACCAAACGGAAATGTTTAGCCAATTGTTTTTGTTCTGAAATGCATGAAAACACTGGCGGGCCCCTAAAAAAAAAACAAAATTGGAGCTTTGGGCACTAATTTTCAAAATTCAATCGGTGACACAGTTTTGGGCATTACATTTTAATTATAATTCCGCATTTAAAAAAAAAAGATGAACACCATTTCCCTGTCGAAGCCATCTGTGTACCTAACCAGACACCTAGGTTCGAAACAATAATGTATACGCAATCTACTCTTAACATATTCAAATGAACTTTTTCCTCTGATGTCTAACTTTCCTTCACGTTTTCTCTCCATTATACTGGGTTTCTCTGTTATATAATCGTTATATCAAGAAACATAGGCATTAATCTTACAGTAACGTGACTCTATGTCTAATGTAGCGCTCGAAACACACGCCTCGCTTTTCGGGTTTCAAGCTCGTTTTACTTTCTTTTATCATTAACTGTGCGGGCCTACAGCTACTGATATCTCTGTTGCGGGGCGGCAGGAGTGACAGACATGAGCGGTGTACAAGAACCCATTATCATTATTATCATTTACCACAATTGTAAAACTAATGGAAAGTAAAACAATTTGAATACATTTTACAAATAATTAGAGTTTAAACAAAAATCTAGAATTCCTTACCTGGTTATGTAAGTTTGCAGTGAAGGAGAGGACAGACTGAAGCTTATTTCCTTCCAAACGACTGAACGCGCTCTATTGAGATGTTACATATATATATATATATATATATGTATATTTAATAGACTGCACGCAATATGATTTATGCAAATTCAGAATAGATCTCTTCGCCATGATTGGTTGGCAAGAAGGAGCTGTGGAGTTTATGTCATCACAGAGGCGAAGCGTACGTTATCCATTCAAGAAAAGGGCAGTGGAACAAAAGGGGGTGCCGGGGGGCACCGACCTTCCTCGGAAAATGAAGCATCCGAAGAGGAGGTGGTCCATGCGTCTATCCTTTTCTTGTCTCCCCCTCCCCTTCTTTATTTCCATTTCTCTCTTTTCTCGCTTTTACCTTCATTTTCTAATTCATTTTGTTCTACCCGTCGATCGGGGGGGGGGGGCAAGTCCCTCTTTGCCACTCTTTTTAGATGTGCCACCATTGATATGAAATGATTGTGATTGGCTCGCTTACAGGCTATGCCACGCCTCCATAAGATGATATTCGTAATGTTTGCTTACCTCTTTTTTTAGCGATGGAGTAATATTTGTAAAGAATTTTTTCCTGATATTTATTTGTCTACCCCCTCTCCTTCTTTATTTCCATTTCTCTCTTTTCTCGCTTTTACCTTTAATTTCATTTTGTTTCTACCCGTCGATCCGGGGGGCACGTCCCTCTTTGCCACTCTATCTAGCTGTGCCACCATTGACGAAATGATTGTGATTGGCTCGCTTACAGGCTAGGCCACGCCTCCATTAGATGATATTCGTAATGTTTGTTTACCTCTATTTTTAGCGATGGAGTAATATTTGTAAAGAATTTTTACTGATTTTATCATCTGTAGATTTAGCGCCTTTTCAAATAAAATTCCGTTGACCGTCCGTTTTGTACGTTCCACAAATTAAAATTAAAGATAAACTCCAGTACTGGTAAAACAAAATAATAATTCTCACATAATCAAACGAAAGTTACACTGAATGTTCAAGATTACAAATAAATGACATGTGCCAAACAATTTTGGAAGAAAATGTACACTGGCTGAGTAATGAGCATAGAAAGACAAGGAAATCAAGGTAGTACTAGCCCCGACACCATGTGTGTTGTCCCATATATAGCTTTCTATGTGAGTGCTTGTTACTTTACCCAGACTCGGTCAAATTTATTATGATTTTGATGACTCCAGAACCTTGCAGTGCACACCAATACTTACATGCTACATGATCAACTGTTTCTGATCCTTTCCACACCATTTCTTTCACAATGCAATCGCATTACCAGTACTAAAGTTTATCTTTAAAAGCGAAATACATACAATTTGATAGCACAGCATGTGTTTTTTCATCTTTGTGGAACAAAAATGATTGAGTAGTAAAATGAAGAATGATCCCTAAAGAAACGCTTTTGTTTGTTTTATTCCAAAAGTTGCTAACAAAAAACTGAAAAAAATCAAATCAATTTTTGGGAAGCTACATACAAGCAATTTATGTTACATTTATTATAATTTACATTGATCATCATTCTAGGCTGGTAACTGTAATAATCTACCAAACAAATAATACGTTGCCTGAGGAAAAATGTAATATTAGAGCAAATTTGTAATTGCTATAGAGAATTTAGTGCCTTTTGGAATGAAAGATAAATTTGTAACCAATTGTCTTTTTACCTTTCGAAGAAGTGTTTATTAAAATGCAATATAATGATTTTGATTCCCATGCTTGAGATCCCCATATTTATCTTTTTGAAATTTATTTCTGTCGAAACTGGGAAGAGCTCTATTTTGGAATTCAGCTCTTCATATGTTGACCAAGATACAGATGAAATCATGGATAATAATAGCCTATCGGTAAACACAGATATATGTTTATTAAAGCATACACCCCCAACCTTTGTTTACTAGCTATATTGTGTGTGTCTATTACAAGGCGAACGGGATCTTTGGGGTATAGAGTACCACAATTAATAGAAGAACGATTAGCATTATTTTATTTTTTACAAGACATTTTTAATTCTATGTGTTTTACGTCCATTATATTAATTTCTGTATCATGTATATTTCTTTCTCACATCGGTACCATATAAATTTACTCAGTGTTATTAATATTATAATTGATGATTTCATACTTACATGTAAATGTAATTATTACATTCAATATTTCAATTCTCATTATTATTATCACTACTATTATCATAGTTTTTGTTGTTATTATTATAATTATTATTAGCATCATCACTTTCATTATTATTATATTATCATAATTTGTTCGTTTCTTTCTTTCTTTCTTTCTTTCTCTTGTTCCTTTCATGCGGAATGAGCAATGACCCTTTTCCATTCTTAGGAAGGCCCATGAAGATTCAGCCGTTTTACCCGGAGTTTCCCCAAACATATATTTTAAAAGCGTTGTTTTATTAAATAGAAAACTCAAGATTACTCAAAACTTGTTTTCCTTTAGAAGAGATAATGGATCGATATTCTCTTCAATTTTCAAAGATTTTAGAGGACCGTGATGAGAAATAGAGCCTTTTGAATAACAAGGAGGTAATCCGTTTTTTAAAGATTCTATTGGATTCGGGCTCTTTTATCCGTGCGCGGTCACCGAAAGTACCTCAGTCATTTCTGAAAAATATGCAAATATTTGAAATAAATTAGAAATATTTGAACGTGAAATCGTGTTCTCACTAGGCCTAAAAATAAATATGGCATGTATTGCTCTTTACGACCGACCCAAAAATCTTAAAATCTACGGTGGGCGCTTTAATTTTTTGTTTTTGTTTTACCATTTAAAAAAAAAATGTATTAGACCATTCAAAACTGAAAAATAATATCATCCCAAATAGGGATACATAATTTAAAAAAAAGATTTCCGACCGACCCATGTATAGATCCTGGGCTATGATCTATACATGCCATCTAAATGTCCATAGCTAATTTTAGCTATGATTCATAGCCAAAGTAAGCTATGGACATTTTAGATTTCATTTCATTTCAAGCCTTCATTGTCAAACTACAAAATAGGCCATTTACGACAATTCACGTGCAAATATTGACACATAAACGGCTGAAAAGTGTGGTTATAAAAAGGCACCCTCTAGGTGCGCCGAAAGCAGTTTGGGATGGGGGGGGGCAAACATTCAAGGGGGCTCACCTTCCGGGGCAGTGACGTAATGAGCACAAACGCTTGGAAGGGGGGGGGGAGAAGAAAAATTGCATCACCACCACTCTTCCACGTAACATGCAGGCTCCGCGGAACGTTTTTCGAAGTGGAGTATTAACGATCAGGAAGAGCGTAAATTTAAGTAGGGTACACGGGGCGGAGCCCCCGGAAGCTCAGGGGTTTTGGGCAATAAATTACGGTCAGATGAGCATATTTTAATACCTTATTTGTGACACTGGCAGGTCACGAATTGGTGTGGGGTCCATGGGGCGAAGCCCCCGGAAGCTGAGGGGCTTTGAGCAATAAATTACGGTCAGATGAGCATATTTTAATACCTTATTTGTGACACTGGCAGGTCACGAATTGGTGTGGGGTCCATGGGCAAAGCCCCCGGAAGCTGAGGGGTTTCGAGCAATAAGTTACGGTCAGATGAGCATATTATGATACCTTATTTGTGACACTGGCAGGTACGAAGTGGCGTGGGGTCCACAGGGGCTCAGGGGTTTTAGGCAATAAATTACGGTCAGATGAGCAATCAGGGGTCCGCCTTGGCGCCATTGGTTGGGTTCAGGGGGCAAAGCCCAGGAAGCTCAGGGGTTTAGGCATTTGATAACGGTCAGATGAGCAAACCTCATTATTCTGTGACAAAGGCAGGTTACTTTTTTATATCTTTATTCAGGAATTTGCCATTTTTCCAACAAATGCATAGAAAAGTATTATTTACTAAAGATTGAGGAAAGATGAGGAAAAATTATGTCATTTCAGCAACATTTGTATCGAAATAGAAATGAACCACGTAAGAATTATATTTGGGGGACAACTGCCCCCACCCCAAGCCCTACCCCCCCCCCCCCACCGATCTACACCTTGTTGGCGAGAAAATAACAACTGATCTCCCTTACTTTCTTCTTTCTCTTTTTTTCTTTCCCTTTCTCTCCTTTTTTCCTTTCCCTTCCCTTCCGTTTCTCTGTTTTAGGTTTGCTGGGGGGGGGGGGAGCTAGGGCCTTTCGCCCCCCTCGATCTATACGTTGATGGTGGGTTTAATCGCAACTGTTGTCCCCTTCTTTTCTTCTTCCTCTTTTTGTTTCCTCTTTGCTCTCCTCTTTCCCTTCCCTTCCTTCCCCCTTTTTGTTGTTGTTGGGAGGAGACAAGCACCTCCTCCCCCCCCCCCGAAGTACATTTTGGCGGGAAAATCTCGACTGATATCCCCTTCTTTTCTTTTTCTTCCTTCCCTTTATCTCCTCTCTTCTTTTTTTCCCTTTCCTTCCTTCTGGCATATTTTTTGTTTTGTTTGGGGGGGGGGGTTAAAGCTGGGAGGCAAGGTCTTTTCTCTCCCTCCCCCTCCAATCTCCTTCTCCCCTCCCCCCCCCCCCCTTTCATTTCTTCTTCCTCTTCTTTCTTCCCTTTTTTCTCCTTTTTCCCTTTCCCTTCTTTTCCTTCTCTCTATCTCTCTCTCTCTTTTTGCCGGAGGGGGGGGGGGGGGGGGGCAAGAGCCGCTCGGCCCCACCAACCTGGATCCGCGCCTGGTCATAGCTAAAGTTAGCTAGGGACATGTTTGTTTTCATTTCATTTCCCGCTTCTATTTATTGTCAAAAGACAAATAGGCCATTTTCGACAGGTCAAGTGCAAATATTGACACATACACGGCTGAAAAGTGTGGTTATGAAAAGGCACCCTCTAGGTGCGCCGAAAGCAGTTGGAATGGGGGGGGGGGGCAAACATTCCAGGGGGCTCACCTTCCGGGGCAGTGACGTAATGAGCAAAAACGTTTGGAAGGGAGGAGGGAGAACAAAAATATGCATCACCACCAATCTTCCACGTTACATGCAGGCTCCGCGGAACGTTTTTCAAAGTGTATTAAGAGTATTAACGATCAGAAAGAGCGTAAATTGGCGTGGGGTCCAGGGCCTGAGCCTCGGCAGGGGGTTAAGGTGCTGAGCCCCCGGAAGCTCAGGGTTTTTAGGCATTACAGTACGGTCAGATTAGCATATTTAGATACCTTATTTCTGACACTGGCAGGTCACTAATTTTTTCTCTCTCTCTTTCCTTTTTTTTTCTCTGTAACATACTCTTTCAAAAGGTGAGGGGGGCCCAAGCCCCCGAGCCCAGCCATTTTGCAGACCTTGACATAAAGGCTTATAAAAAAGAGAGTCTAGGGAGCAGAGCCCCGGGAAGCTCAGGGGTTTTAGGTATATAATTACGATTAGATGAGCATCCAGGGGCCCTCTTTAAGGCCATTAATGTTATGTGGTCCAGGGGGCAGTGCCCCCGGAAGCTCAGAGGTTTTAATATTTAACTACGGTCAGATGAGCATCCAGTGGCCGCCTTAGGGCCCTTGGTTGTCCAGGGGACAGAGCCCCCGGAAGCTCATGGTTTTTATGTATTTAATTACGGTCAGATGAGCATTCAGTGGCCCACCTTAGGGCCCTTGGTGGGGTCCAGGGGGCAGAGCCCCTGGAAGCTCGGAAGTTTTAGGTATTTAGTCACGGTCAGATGAGCATCCAGGGGACCGCCCAAGGGGCTTTGGTGGGGTCCGGGGGCGGAGCCCCTGTAAGCTCTGGGGTTTTAGGCATTTCATTACGGTAGGATGAGCATATTTAGATACCTCATTTGTGACATTGGCAGGTCACTTTTTTTTCTCTCTCTCTTTGTTTTTGTTTTTTTAAGTGAGGGGGGGGGGGGGGGCTCGAGCCCCCGAGCCCAGCCATTTTGCAGACCATGACATAAAGGCCTTTAAATAAGCATATTTTTCTCCCGATTGTAAATTTGGGATTTTCTAATTTTCCTACAAACGCATCAAAAGGTATGACTTACAACAAACTTGAGAAAAAAATATCGGAAAATCATGTCATTTCAGCAACATTTATAAATTATTTGTTTCGAATAATAAATACCCCCCCCCCCCCCAATCAGTACGTCAGCGTTCAGGGGCTCATGTCTTCTCACCCCTATAACAAAAAACAGGCACGCTTTTCCATTCTCTCACAATATTTTAAAAACCTCCATTGATGAATATAGGTGGCATGCGCAATGATTAGGACATTTAATTCCTCTTAACTTTCCTTTTTTTTAATGGAATTTGGCATGTGATTAAATTCAGGTTTTGTTATTGTTATGTTCTTTACTCCTTTTTTGCTTTTTTTTTTGGGGGGGGGGGGCGTTTTGGGGCAAAAATGCGTTTTGCCCCCCTGCCCCCCCCCCCCCCCCCCCCCCCCCACTTGCGGCGCCTATGGCACCCTCTATAATAATATTATCAACAAAAGTTTATAGCCCATTACATGGCATATATAGATCATAGCTAACATTAGCGGCGGAAAAAACGTTATAAAAAGCATCTAGTGAATAATATACTTGATGACCGCCTGTGTAAATACAAGATATAACCCAAGTAAAATTTTGACCATTTTCTCTAGATTTACAATCATTAATTTATATACTCACTGATTCTTTTATCAAGGTATTTAAAATAAATCGATCACTTAGAACTATTTATATGATGTCTCATTTTGAAAAACCTTCTTTAAGCCGAAAATCCAAACATGGGAACATTTTGTTTTTCTACTGAAATAAAAAGGTTCATAGTTCATAAGGTAGTACTTTCGAAAATAAAGGGTTCATTATCCTGAAAATGACATAGAATACCAAGCCTAAACACTATCCACCCTTCCTGCTTCCATGAAAAAAGAGAGAGAGAAAAACAGAGAAGAAAAAACCCAGAAATGTAACGTATGTTTGAAATTATGAAAACACTTTTACTTTGGTGGGAATTGTACTCGCCTGGTATGGAAGATAAACATTCAGAAACCAGGGCACTCTCCGATGCATCCTTTAAACTCATAGCGCATTCGCAGGAGGGGCAGCTTTTTTTTACCACGAAATGACAAGGAACCACTAGTGTCGTGGTCGAGTGGTTTAAGGCGCTTAACTGGAGATGCGAAGGTCGAGGGTTCGAATCCCGACACGGCACTAATATCCTTTGGCAACATATTAACCTACACTTGCTACTCTCCACCCAGGTGTCATATGGGTACCCGGTAGGGTGTGGCCGTCATTGTTGGTCAAACAGCTTGTGAGCGTCAAGTAACGCCCGGCTGGAATGCTCCCCAGGGAGTGGAGATTGTGCACACAGTGTGTGCGGACAAGCACTGAATCCAATGACCGGGGTAATAGTATATTTGTAAAGCGCTTAGAGACATTTTTATTAAGCGCTATATAAAAATTAAATATTATCATTATTATTATATATAAAGAGCTCGGATCCAAAAGGTACTACATCCATTTTTATCCAAATTGATTTTTTTTTCTCTCTTTTTTTGTTGCATTAATGTACCCATTTCTACTAGCCTCTTTTACACTGACGCTTCCAAAAAGCTGAATTTTCAACAACAAAAAAGAGGGGGCAATGGCAATTAAAAAAAGGTACTACATCCACAAAATTGAAAAAACATGAGTTCATAAAAAAAAATTGTGCAGACTTAGATTTCTTTTGAAAGAGTGGTTTTATACTTGTATCATACAATAACATAGTCAGCGAAAGTGTTATTCCAAACTGACATTACTATTGCTAACTATGATCGTGTTTTTCTCAGAATTTGGATTTATGGATGTACATTGTAATACCTTTTGGAATCGAGCTCTTCTTAGCCAGTTATCATTGTTTGTCAATATTGAAAGCGCACAAAATAAAAACATATTCTCATATATTTGCCTTTTCTTCCTCAATTATGTCATATCGGGGCCGTCAAAAATGATTTTCCAAATACAAGTATGTATGGAACACTGTAAGGTGTGATGTTTTGCCACCCCACCCCCCAATCTCTCTCTCTCTCTCTCTCTCTCTCTCTCTCTCTCTCTCTCTCTCTCTCTCTCTCTTTCTTGAAGCCAGGGCCTGGGGTGTGGATACTGAAGCTTCAAACACTCGGTCAACTTTTTCTTTCTTTCTTCTGAAACTCCCAAGGACTTTTGGCGCTTTCTATTACGCTCTCTCTCTCTCTCTCTCTCTCTCTCTCTCTTTCTCTCTCTCTTTCTCTTTCTCTTTCTCTCTCTCTCTCTCTCTCTCTCTCTCTCTCTCTCTCTCTCTCTCTGTGCTCTCCCTTAAATCCAAATGCTGCCCACATTTTCTTCTTTTTTGTTATATTCTTCACTCAATTTGTTCCTGTTTTGTCATGCAATTTTTACGTGTTTCTGTGAATGTTGTCTCTGTTGGTCACTAACATTCTTCATTAATTGTTGGTGTGTGTACCTTTTAAATTTACTTATATTATCATCTGAGGGTCCACAAAAGACAAGCTCTGCTTTCACCAGACCTCTCCATGTCTACAGAATAAAGATCACGTTTCATTTTTTACTTTTTCTTTTTGAAAGTTATTACTTTTTGTGTTCATTTTATATACTTTAAACATTATCTTTTTTGTTGTATACATTTTGCATAGTAATTATTTTCATGATATTTGTATTTTGCTGGGAATGAAGGAAACAAAGTAAAGATATATTTGAATCATGCATATATATTTTTTGAAATAATTATGATTCCCTCACTGAGAATATTCCATAATAGAAGCACGCCATCAATCGGTAACAACAGAGAATGTGGGGGAAAACCCAGCACTGACTCGATGCGATGACACAGTCATGAACACCGAACGAATTCAGTGCATCGAAACCCTTGCATGATATTAATATTATGCTTGTGAAGAAATCTGCGCATTGTATTGCTTAAAAGGATATTAACCTGGATACAAAAGATGACGCTTTGACTTTTGATAACCAGATTCAACCATCCATGTGTACAGTACTGTCTATTAACAAGCAAAAGGTAAGGCCGATACAATATATATAATTTAGACCAGCAGTGAGGGCATAGAGACTTTAGCCCCCCCCCCCCCTCCCTTCCCCCTCCTCAAGCTCCCCCTCGATCCCTTGACCCCTTTTCCCCTCGACCCCCCCCCCCCCCCCACACACAAACATATACAATGAAATATACATGCATTTAAATTTGCTTGCGTTATGGTTTTATAGCACTCTGCAGGCAAATTTTGATTTTCTCGTTAGTGAATACATGACATTCTCATGCTTGTCAAGGGTTGCTCGTCTATTATATATTCGTCGGGTAAGCGATTATATTTGACTGTGTAGGAGTGTGTTTAATGTGTTTCGTATGTACCATATTATAGAAAATACCGAAAAGAACAGGTTATGCCATGCTTTGTTGTGTTTGTTGTGCGGGGTCTTTGTCATGTTTATATTAGGCAAAGGTCATGTTCACGTTTCAGCTCATGTACACATCACAGACAGAGTAACTGTATAGTACAATTATGAGTAACCGTGCGTTTTGTTGGTAATGCGTATATTATTCATCGGAATATGCATGGAACGGCTCTGTCGGTTGCTCCGCAGTAGCATTGGCTGTCGCCTGTTTGTGGAATAAAAGATTCAGATAGAAGCAGCATGCAAGGCTGAGTTGAATACTGTATAAACCCGCTCACTCTCTTGGATCAGTCGCTTTTAATTGATGTTTATCAAGGTCTCGATGATTTAGCCGGGTGATATAGTGAGTAAATTAAAAATATAGTCTCTGCATGTAGCCTATATAGCATAATCATACAGGTGTCGTGGTGTAGTGGAAACGGCACCCGGGATTCGGAATCGCGGTTCGAATCCCGTCGCAGCACCAACTAATGTCATTTGCATTTTGGCAAGACATCCACCTGCATTTGGCATTATGCAGTCACACATGTGAAGTAATGGTTACCCGGTAGGAAGGAATATATTCCTTGAATGCTTTAGCGCCCTATCTTATGTCGGCTTAGCTACAGTCGGGTATAATAATATGATACTTAAATTGTATTAAAGATTATCTGTATTAGTTTATAGGAGGGATTAGACCACACCGCAAGGTCACTGGACAGGTGGCTATCTCATCAACTCAGCTCTCAATTAACATTAAGAAAAAGAGGATCATGGGGGACCAATGGTCACCAATTAGTCATTGCTTTATAGAGGGATCAAGTAGCTACAAGTAGGACAGTGTGGCTTTAAGTGGGGGCACGCTACAAGAGTCCTATCTCGCACCCCTGGGCAACGTGTCTGAACCACTCCGAAGCTCAAAATTTAATTTAGGAACTTTGAATTTATCATAAATCTACGGAGACACGAACGAACGAAAAAAGCCATTTTTTACCATGACTCAAAACAAGGCATTTTAAACATTTCGCCCGACGTCACTTTTCACGAAAAAAAGTATACATTCTTTTTGTTTCAATTCATTTTGTTTTGTTTTAGCTCTTAGGATTATCTTGATGTAACAGCAATTTCCAAGATGGATTTCACATCACTGATCAGGATGGTGAGCTACATTTGTGCGGCAATTATCGCATTTGGTAAGCATTATTAAGGCTTTTTCAAATACGACGCAAAACCGCGGCGTAATAAAAAAGAAGCCAGAAAGAAATAGGTTTCTCGTTGCCCATGACGTTGGAATATGAATGATTGTGACAATCATTATGGTTTATTATTGGTCGAAGTTTCTACCTTCTCGAACTTTATTGATCATCTCTATAAATCTTTGATAAAGTTCTGAAAAGATATAAAACTCTATCCATCATTCAAGAAGAATTCATATTCTCACAATCACTTCATGAAAAGAGTTAAACAAATCGTTATTCCAATTTTTTGGATAACAGTGTATTCCAGCACCCCAGAATTTAGAACTATTCTTTTGTACTCGTGATCGTTGATTCCGAATCAGTCTAAATAGTTTCTTTCATTATACCTTGGCATGTAAAGGCTAACTGAAAAAGAAGCTAATTATTAGTTTCCAATTCACCCAGTCAAATTATATGTCATATGTGACGAACAAAATCAATGGCGAGTATATATTGTCCTTTCTTTTAGAACCAACCTGTCGCAGTTTATGGTGACTCTTATCTTCAGAGGTTGCGCTATGCATTGCTAATGGACGAAATTGTCTTAGGAAATATTCACAAAAAATAGGTCAAACACAAGTGTTTTATATATCGGAAGAGTAGAATAGATGTTCAAAAAATCCATTGAATGCAATATTGTTTTGTTTTTCTCCCTTGAATTATTACTAAAATAGCACGAAAGCAGGTACTTTCACTCTATTATGAATTGCATATGCTATTATATGGATAGACTTTTTTCTTTTACAGATGAATGTTACATTGATCTATCTCTCTATATCTTTAGAATAATCTCTTTGTTTTACACTATTCCTTTTTTCAAGCCGCAACATTTGGAAAAGCTGAAAACTGCTACCAGTGTACTCATCCAATTACATTTGAAATCATGACTGGGTTGAAGGAGGCCTGCTCAGATAAATATGACTCAGCAGACTACTCCAAGAACCCTGTATACTGTGCTAATGGATGTAGAGTAAGTTAACATGTTTGTCATTGTTATTAGCATTTATTTATTATTATTTATTATTATTTTTTTTAAAATTATTATTATTATTATTATTATTAATATTATTTTTATCGGCATCATAATTATTACTTTTACAATGTGTATTATTTCTTATTTATCTATCAAAATTATTATTATTTTTATTATTATAATCACTTTTCATCTTTTTCTTCTCTTTATTATTATTAATACTATTATCATTATAATTATTATTAGTAGTAGTAGTATCATCACACCAGTATTATTAGTATCATTATGATTAGTCGTAGTAGTAGAAGTAGTATTTTTATTTCAATAATTGTTTACTAAGGTGCCAAGTTCATTTTTAAATCATATGGTAAGGGCCGCTCAGGTGTTTATGGAAGTGAGGTCTTATAAGGAGACGCTATATAAGCGCAGTGCTTTCTTTCTGTTGGAAGATAGAGTAACGAGAAAAAAAGTTGTGTCAGAGCTACGCTTTTCATTATTACTTATTAACAAAATATAGTGTTTTAACTCCTTAATTCGTGTTTGTCATTATTCAAATGCATTCTAATCTGGTTTTATTTATTTAATCTCAATTTTTATCTTGTTTTCATGAACGTGTGCAGGTAACGAGAACGTTTGATGCCGGACTGATGAAAGCTACTATTCAGCGGGGGTGTGCCACACCGAAACATTCGAAATATTCGAAATATTTCACGATTGAAGGGAAAGCTTTGAATTTGAACATTAGCTGCTCCGGAAATTATTGTAACAAACAGAAATATGAACTGGTTATATTAATAAGCTTAGTCGTAATATGTCTTACCTCTGTTTTACAATTCGTGTATAGTATTTTCCTAAAGGTTTTACATTTAGTATTGTTCTTACTGGTTAGTTTGCTTGTTATTTTTTCCTTATTTTACTATTTTGCCTGACAAAATAATACTAACCCTAAAGGAGATACCCCAGATTTAAGTGTTTTAATCAGTGTGTTTCCTACGTTTGTAAATTTGTTGAAATATTGAGATTAGAAAACAAATATATTTTGGATTGTCTCCTCGGTTTGACGTAACATCATCAGAGGTAAAAATGTCGGAGGTAAAATATCGGAGGTAAAAATGTCGGAGGTAAAAATGTCGGAGGTAAAAATGTCAGAGGTAAAAATGTCGGAGGTAAAAATGTCGGAGGTAAAAATGTCGGAGGTAAAAATGTCAGAGGTAAAAATGTCAGGGGTAAAAATGTCGGAGGTAAAAATGTCGGAGGTAAAAATGTCGGAGGTAAAAATGTCAGAGGTAAAAATGTCGGAGGTAAAAATGTCGGAGGTAAAAATGTCGGAGGTAAAAATGTTTGAGTTAAAAATTTAAAATGTGAGAGAAAAACAATAACTTTGCGAAAGAAACAAAAAGTATGGATGCTTATCCTCTATCGTCAAGAATTTAAATTAATCTTTTTCGGGGATGAAGTTTTAACCCCTCTAAGCCTTCTCCATATAATTAGGGAGGTGAG
Source organism: Strongylocentrotus purpuratus (assembly GCF_000002235.5). Lineage (NCBI taxonomy): Eukaryota > Metazoa > Echinodermata > Echinoidea > Camarodonta > Strongylocentrotidae > Strongylocentrotus > Strongylocentrotus purpuratus. The sequence continues at coordinate 22,855,253 of NW_022145606.1, forward strand.
ACTATCAAGCCTTCTTCATACTTGAAAAATAAATAATTATGCATAACAACATATATAATGATCACTGAAGTATACCTGTTAGCATCCGAAGTACCGCATTTTTTCAAATGTTACTAATATACCTACGATTCTGGCCTGGCTGATATATGTTCGGGTTGTGATACTCCTTGTGCAAACTTTAATAATTGAAATCATACGCAACAAATTCTAATTTACAGGGTGCTGGTTATTCCGGAAGGTTATTTTACGAAATAGGTCTGTAACTTTTGTAAACACGATCTATAATACAATAACATATTAAAAATATATGCGTTCTAATTTTAATTCTAAATGTTAATGTTATAGCTTGCAATTACTGGGAGAATAACCTGTCAAGCCTTAATAGGCTTTTAATGACAGTCCCCCTTTTCTATAGATTCATTTAATGTTACGTTATATCATACTTTTGAAATGCTCTGTATATTATTTTAATGTTTGCGTGTTTTGTTTTGTTGTGTTTTTGAAGGAGGATGAATAAAGACTGAGCTAATGAAACACATAATAAAGTAAATTTTTCTAATTTGCTAATTCTTCAAAACATTTGTATATCGCATGGTTTGTTATATAACTTTATATTTTTGATTTTCATTGTGTCCATGGCTCCGCTCCGCAGTAATTCCGTTTAGGCTTTCCTGCGTCAACAGACTATTTCTCTTTTGTAAATGAATTTCAGTATTTATAGTCCCCTTTTCACAATTACAACTGTTATATATTGTAAGAACGTGTAACATTCGCAAGCCTATCATTTTGAAGTATGTTTATTTTACGGGCTCGGGAAAACTAATGATTGGTCCACATTTAAGAAGATTGAAAATCGACAGTCTTGTTTTGATAAAAATAGCCCCGATTTTGATAACGGGTTTGTGATAGCTCAGTTTTTTAATTGTCGTGCTTGGGGGTCTTCGCAATTATAAAGAAATGTCCAGTAATATGAATGTTCACTTCATAATCAAAACATATTTCCTCCTCCTCCTTCTCTTTCTTCTTCTTCCACTCCTTATTTTCTATTCATTTGTATTATTATTTTTATTATAACAATTATAATTATTATTATCATTAATATTATTATTATTATTATTACTTCTACTTCTACTATTATTATTTACTGGCACCACTAATCAATCTACTACTAATATTACTGTTATTGCATGAAACGCGTTTTTCACATGGTCTATCCGAAATCGTAATGGGCGTTAGCAAGTATTCATGTTATAGATGTATTACTGTAAAGACAAACAAACCAGCAACACCAAAACATCAAACAACAGTCTAATCAAACAATTAAAACAAGAATTTCGCAGGAAGCTAGCTATTTTGTAACCTTATTTGGCAGTGGATTATATAATAGTATACGTATAGTCGACCCCCCCCCCCCTCCTCCTCTAAACAAAATAGAACATTAAGACTGAGAGAGAGAGAGAGAAAGAGAGAGAGAGAGAGAGAGAGAGAGAGACTGCGAGAGAGAAGACGAAAGGTAAACGAGAGAGAAAGAAAGGGGAGAGAGAGAGGGGGTGGGGGAGAGAGGGGGTGGGGGAGAGAGGGGGTGGGGGAGAGAGGGGGTGGGGGAGGGGTTCATGAGAAGGCTGTAATCTAGGTTGATCCTTTAATTTGCACTAATTTTCTTCGGGGCAACCTGTCCCCCATAGACCCCCCCCCCCCCCCACACACACACATCTAAGTTTAGGGCCTAATCTCTGTAAATTGTAATTTCTTCTAGAACCCTTTTCATTATTTTTATTTCAATGAGGGGGTAATCTAAATATTCAAATTTCTACAACTTGAGGCTTGGATCCAACATACGCTAATCCCAACTTGAGGTCATTGATTTATGTTTTCCAACTCTAATAATGCATGAAAATACTTGAGCAATTTTCACCCTCCCCCCCCCCCCCCCGCCCCTTTACCTAATTTCCATAACGATGATATGCAATCTCCTTCTCCCTATGAAACTTTGATCATTATATGATTTTTTCTTCTTCTTCTTAAAATTACATAATAAAAGAATGAAAGAAAAATACAAAAAATGCTTTGAAAAGACGATACAGGCATTTGGGCAATTTAATATGTCAAACATTAGTTTGCATTTAGCTTGTGATCACATAATTATGTCTTGTATGCAATGTATCGATATATTGACTGAATGTATACAAACTAAGCCTAAGGATACATTACATGCACCTTTTTTGCCAGAAAAGTAGGTCATATCAATTTAGTTACTAAAAGGCCTGTACTTTACCCTGTTTAGTCGTCAACTTTAGGATTTACATTACTAACCCCATCACAGCCGAATATATTCTCCCTCTAAAGAATAATGGAATCGTCCTATCTCATTACGGATGTAAATGAAGCTTGCGGGTCACGCCCTTTGAACTCGATCAATTCACTGAACGCGTATTGTTGAGGTTTTGCTGTCAGATTGGCGAGATTTGGAACCTAAGACATTGAGAAAAAGTCTGTTTTTGGAAAATCTACCTAGTAATTCTTTGATCCATCAGTGGAATTCAAAAGAATCATGTCCGCTGATTTTCTTACTGGTAAGATATAGCATTTTATTTTGTTCATAAAGTTGAAAACAGCATTTTTATACACAGTCTTCGTCTTGATACGCGTTTGATTTTTGACCGTGCGCTATGGGCTTTTGCGTGTTTAACGGTTCGGCGTATGTTGACAATGTTAAGTTTGAAAAAGAAAAAAAAGAGACCATATTTACATCAATGTTTTCTCACTTTTACAATTCATAAATTCATAGAAACCACAAGTATTCTGGAAGGCAAATTTCTGAGCTGCAGACACATAGTAAATTTATCTTTTGATTTATGTTAGATAACTTGCATGCAGTGTGTTTTACATGGACTGTTTTCTGAATGTTGAGGATAGACGTAAACTGACTGGACCGTGCAGGCTATACGACCACACGACGTTGACAAAAAATTTACGAAAAAGGTTCACGCTTTTGACTCGAACATGCCGTTGCTATTTGAAGAATTCAAATCGTTATGTGCTGCCTTCATTGAAATTTTATTGCAGAACACATCTTTCATGACATTACATAATTCTCAATTTCTCTCAATACTTTTCATTTGCCAGCAAGATGGAATTGCAAAGACAACTGCGTGAAAGATGATTAGTCAGTACGACTACGAGTTGAGCCAGGCCATGCAGGCCAATTCATCATCATGCATGCTTTTTGGAAAATCGTCTTGTATTGAACTCTGCAAATAAGGGATCATTTTAGGCTATAGATTCTATATGACATTGGTCCCCCTTTACATTTTAAGTGACACCACTGGTTGCCTTTCTCTGTACCATAAATTAAAGTTGAAATTGACTGTTTAGTGTAATCGAGCTCCTGAACCAAGCACAAATTAAACATGAAAATGAAAACTCATCAATTTAAATAGTTAATACCCATCATAGACACCTGGTAAATAATGAAGATGACCATTTTCATTTGACCCCTGTCATGTACTTATAAAGACGCAGACATATCGTTTGTAGGGTTGTCCAGATGGAGTCGGGCTAACTCGGCTCAAAGTCAACTCTGCCCAGCTGCAAAAACTGACAGGTTTAGGGTTAGGGTAAAATGACAAAAACTGACCGTTTTTGCAGCTGGGCTGAGTTGTCTTTGAGCCGAGTTAGCCCTGATTCGTCTAGATCATTCGCCGCATGTACCAACAATAACAGAATGGCTTTTGTGAATGAATTGCTCCTTTCAGAGGCCCTGGTTTGGTTGCAGAGCGGACAATGTCATCAGCCATTTGAGGAAATCCATTCTCATGTTTCTTTGCGTCTCTAGACAGTTTATTGATTGCTAGACTCTAGAAAGAAACAACCTTTTGGTATGGGGAATTCTGTAATAAAACTGACATTTGTCAACCTTCACCATACACAGACGGTATTCTTCTTTCCACTCGCACAGGGGGGGGGGGGGGGCGCATATTAACTAGCTTATTTTTTTCCTCCAAATTCCAGCAAAGACAGTGCCCTCAGGTTTTCTTTATTCAGAGTTTCTAGACTTAACATTTTGAATAAGAAAAATCGTAAAACTGCACATGATGACTTCGGCAATTGTACACAATCTGTAGTCATAACTCCCCTCAATATATAGCCCGTACGATTTACTTCAGTCTCTGTATACAGGCAACCAGTGGAGCCAGAAGTACATGTAGTCTCTGCGGACCAACTGTTGATATCAGAGACTGAAGCTTTCGGTCTAGTCGAGTACATGCCACAGAGTGAATTGTTTTGTTATCGATGTTTGAACATGATAAAGACCTGTGCTCGGATCATCACTGCTTGTGCTTGCAGTTTAAATTTTCAACTGTTTTTTTTTAGGATGATATCAAATGATGATAAAGCACATAACCTGCATGTTCTCGCAATATGAGACTTTGTAAGCTGGTTACAAAAAAAAAAGTATTCCTTGGTCACTTTCAAGTAAGATTGAATGACTGTTGCAGAAGCACTGCTTCCTATTACCATGCTATTGATAATTATTTGCAAATAGTAAATCTCTTTCATGTTTCTTTTTTTTTTCTTGTTCACAGCTCCCATACCTTCAAGGGTTTCTATCATGAAGAAGCCGAAGACAGAGAAAGAGGTAGGATTTTGCATGCCCCACAAGATCACAAATAATCTGATAAATTTCTTTAGACATACATGTACATGTGCGTCAATCTTTACAATGCATTTTGAAGAACAAGAATATTCCGCAAGTTGGGTTTAAAATGTATAGAAGATATTGACTGGAAGCAAATGCTCTATAAAATTGTTTGTATCTCTTCGACCATGTGCAGAGGAAGGGAAAAGGAGGGGGGGGGGCAGGTAAATTGTCACCACTGTTCAAGTTTGAATCAGCGCCATTGAGTAGACAGCTCTACAAATTTCTGGATTGAATCAAATTCTCGCTATTGCTAATATGTTAAAAATAACTTGGTGACAAAGTCACTTCTGATCTATTCTGCAGGGCTGCGCTGATTGTGTGTACTTTATTTTCCAAGAGTGGGTCATTGTGAAAAATGTACCGGTATTGTTAAACAAACATGTACTAGAAATAGGATAGGGCCTACTGTATGTGATGGGCAAGAGCAAATAGAGGCATAGAAATAATAATGTCATCTTTCTTTGGTTGTGTTTGGCAAGTGCAAAAATTTGTCTAAAATACTAACAGACAGGACTAGACAGATTCATTGGCTCATTGGACAACCAAGGGACATACTATGTTTTGGTGGGGGTATTCTAAAGTTAACCCTGTAATTTTCTTTAAGTTTTGAGAATGGTCTTCCGTTGTATATCAATCTGTTCGACGATATGATTTAGAGTATCTTTCTCTAGTTTTTTGTTGCTACCATCACACAAAATTGAGAAACCAAGAAATGCAATATAATACATGTACGTGTACATGATTGTTATTGAGTGGTATTTTCTCAATTCATCTTGACAGGATCACGTGTCCAAGCAGCCTGTATTGAAGGACTTCAGTACGTTCTGCACTTGGGTACTAGACTATGAAGCATCTCTGCACAATGGAGACATACCCTATGTCCCTAAAACTCCTGTAAGTATGATTAGAGGTCTTAATGTCGGTTCCTTGCAGGATAGATGTTACTGCGATTGACAATATGTATTTGTAGCTGTTGAGGCCTTCTTGCCGACAGCTGACAATACTTTTACAATTACATTATTTGTTATGTGCTTGGGGTGTAGACTATAAAGCATCTCTGCACAACGAAGACATACCCTATGTCCCTAAAACTCCCTTAAGTATGATAAGGTGTCTTATTGTCGGCTGCCCGCAAGATTACTGCCATTGACAATACATATTTGTAGCTGATGAGGCCTTCTTCCTTCCAGCTGACAATACTTTGAAGAGTGAAAATTAGATTATTTTTTATTAGGGCTGTGCACAACCGTGTAATGAGGTACCCGAGTACACTCCGAGCTTACAAGCTTACAATACTCGAATATTCGGACGCCATGTTTTTAAATTTAAAAAAAATTTATTTTAATTTTTTGTGTTTGTTTTTGCCACCAAATATTCCACGGGAGGGAGCAGTTTCCCAGGTCCGTCTCCGAAAACTCATGCAATTTTACTTGGAGTTGCAGTTGAAGGTGCCGATTTAATGATAATAATAACAGTAAAAAAAAAACCAAAGATGGCAGAACAATCCATTTTCCTCCGAGTCCAAACAGAAATCCAGACATTTGGTCCCAGTTTCTGAGTGGTGAGTTTGACAGTGATTGAGCTCGGAACATTTTTACCGACGGTACCATGCCAGCGGCAGGCGCTCTCCCTGGCACGGGTAAGCGTCGGCCTGGACAGTGCCAGGTGACCGGGAATTTTGTTTTTGCGGCGGAATATTCGAGTACAAGAATTTGTACTCGAGTAGTTGTCAACAGTGCAGGTACTCGAGCATTTGACTACTCGTCGCAGCCCTATTTTTTATGTGCCTGGGTACTATAGACTTTGAAGTATCTCTGTACAACTGAGACATACCCTAGGTCTCTATAACTTCTGTAAATTTGATCAGGTTTCTCCTACAGTGAAACCTATGTTGAATAGAGTCTGATTCTGACCCGTTTGCGAGTGGAACGAACTGAATAAAAAAAGAACAATTGAATGAACAAAACAGTGAAAGTTTCATCGAAATCAGAAAAAGAATAAAAGTTTTGGAATTGATATGTTGCGCATAGGCTGTAAACGAATTAGCGAGTTAATGATGTCATTCTCTCACTATATCCCCCTATATTTTGTTTATGATTTTTTGTTCATAGTAATTTTTTTAACACACCTGTACAATTTCCCCCCTTTAAATTACATGTTACAGTAATGGTGTTTTTTCACATACTCCATGAGGATTCAAACTATGTTTAACATTCCCAGAGCAGAATAGTGATATTTAGGTTAAATTTAGGATAAAAATGGATAGAGGAAAGTGAGGGGATGACATCTGGGGAAGACAATAAGTCAAGGTTTCTTCCGACTTCCATAGAGAATGTACAGCAGCCTCAACTAATTCCTTACATTCCTTTCATGAACTCTCCCTATCTGATTAGATCTATGTACATGTATGCACCATTATAATCTGTTACTTGTAGTTCATAGGTTCCGAAAATATAGTTTCCATCAGACTTTCCAGTTCCCGACCCATTGCGTTTGTATAGGAACTGGAAGTGCCTTTGCCAAATATACCCATGGCCGGTGCTGCCCTCTATGGCCAAATACCGTAGCTGAGGTTCATTGCAATACGAGTTCATGGCACACAAAAGTGTGTGTTTGTGGAGGGGGGGGGGGTGGTTTTGTTTTTGAGTTTGGCCTAAAAAGGTGTGGGGGACAACACAATGCATTTTTTTTTAAGTATAGCTTATTCAGCATAATACTATTTTCTGTCAACATCAAGATGGTCCCCTCCCCTTTACTAATTTAACACAGAGAAATTATTTAATATAAATGTCATTGTTTTATTATGGTAGCATGATTTCCTTAGCCAATATCAGCAGACTCTTTATCATGAAGTACTCAAAGTGCTCAATTTTCTCAATGCATACAACTAATTCCTTGGACTAACTAAGCTAATGCAAGGCCTGACAGCTAAGCCATTTCCTGTGAATCATGAATATTCATTGTAAATAGGACATTATTCACATATGATTGGCCTATGCTAGCTGTGTACAGAGCTCCCTCATTATCATATTGGGGTTTCGAGGTAGACAGCAAAGGAGACTGGTAGACAAGTCTCACAATATTGCAGTGCACTATCACTGGTTTAAGTAGAATAGAGTAGTGTCTATTTACCACTCTGTTTACCAAGAGCTCTCTCACACACTTGGTCACAGCTCCCATATTTGGGTTTTCAGGGCATGACATCACTTCAGAGATGGACTAGTTCATTTTGTATCAGGGGTGTTTAGTCCAAACAATTATTGAGGGTGAAATCATCCAGATTGATGATTTCTGTCATGTTTATTTTCTCTGATCATGAGGAATAGATATGTTGTTGATGAATTCAAATGAAAATGATCAACAAATCTGTCTCTACACCCTACGGTTTTAAATAGTATTAAATTAAGTTTTCTATGCTAATGTACTTTGTACACTGTAGCCTACATACATGTATGTGCCAAAAAACTTGTCAAAATTGAAATTGAAAACCATACAGGCTGTGTTATGTGGCCATCACTACATGTACCGTACACACTAAAGGTGCTGTGGTTTCGTGGATAAGTCACCTGACTGTAGATCACAAAGTACGGGGTTCAAATCCCAGCCTGGCACTAACGTGTATTAATCTACATTTAACATGCTCATCCCAGGTGTACATGGATACCTGATATGTTTTACTTTGGCAGCTCAACTACATGTATATACCTGGCTTAAGCACAGAATAAATGACCTTTCTTACAGTCTGTGTCACTTAATGTAACAGATGTGGAGTGTTTGTAAAATTTAAGGTTTTTTTTCTTTCTTTAATTCTTTTGGTTAATTAAAAAAAATACTTTAATTTTTTTTTTTTTTTTTTTTTTAGGGGGGGGGGAATATTGCATGTTTTATTTCAGTAAGCCAACACAAAAGTAATTTAAAGGAGTTTTTAAAGTATTATTATCAATCTCAGTGAGGCTGACTTAGTAGTAGCCTACAATCGTTTTGCTAGTTGTGATATCATTGAAGTCTACAATCACTTTTTCCCCCTCCATTAATATCAGGAGCGTTTGAAAAAGAGAAGTACTTGTCCCCTAGACAATGAAGGAAACAGTAATTAAGAGGGGAAAAATGAATAAAACCAATTTTCCCATCATTAATTGTTATTTTCTCTATTAGGATAAGCATCAGTCCCCTTGACAACGAAGGGAACAATAATTAAATGGGAAAAACAAATAATAACAATCTTGTTTCCATCATTAATTGTTATTTTCTCCATTAATAGGAAGTTTGAAGAAGAGAAGTATCTGTGCTGTCCCCTAGACAGCGAGAAGAACAGTAATTAGAATGATCAAAAATGAAGAATAACAATTTCTCCCATCATTAATTGTTAATTTCTCTATTTTCTCTATTAAGACACTGTATAGCGGGTATACATTTCTACCAAGATCACTGGGCACATGTCATTTATTTGTAATCTTGAACATTCAGTGTAAGTCTAGTTGGATTCTGTGAGAATCTATTTTCAATATTTACCAGAACTCAAGCTTATCTTTAATTGTTATTTTCTCTATTAGGAGCGTGTGAAGAAGAGAAGCATCAGTCCACTCGACAGTGAGGGGAACAGCGTTGGTAGCGGAGCCGATTCAGACCTCAGCCCCAGGGAAAGGTACTCCAAGAAGGGCAGAATGAGCAGTGCACGTAAGTCTTTATATCTCTATTTTACCACTAGAAATATGCACAAATATTAATTTTGATTTATGAAAGGGACTGTGACCTGGGCCCCGTTTTTATTAAAGTTGTTATCAATGACGAGGCACAATGAATGTTAAAAGCTGTTGGTCCTACATGGTTCCCTTTTTCTAATGAAATTGTGGCATTTGATTGGCTGAGAGCAAATTTGCCATAGAAATTTAGCATTTGTTACTGATAGCAAATTCAATGAAACAGCGCCCTGTTTTGCTCTTTCATTATCATTTTATACAAATCACCTGACTTTGTAATACAAGTATTAAAGACATCGTTTAACAATGTTAAATCTGAGATGCACGGCCCTACGTGTTATCAGTGTCTGTTATATGGTGTAATATGGAAGCCCTAAAAAATTGCGCTTCAAATGATCAAAAAGTAAAAATCTTTAAGTGACCGGTTTTACCATACTCGTTTTCCCCAATAGACTGTAATGGGTTTTCAAAATTTGTAATTCCAATCATAAATATCTGGATAATCAGACAGGCGATCGGCTTGTAAAAGTCATGGGGTTCCTGACTGACCTAAAGATTTAAGGTTATCATTGCAGCATGAGCTAAATCCAAGATTTTGTTTCAGAGTCTGAGACAAAGTTACCGGATCCCTTTAACTGAATGTTCAGCTAGCGTAAGTACATAAAGAGCACTAGCATTGATTTGTTTTTTATCGTCATTTTCTACATTAGACTTGCAATATACCTCTCACTCCTGCATGCATTTTAAAGGACCTGTTATTCCCCATGAGATCCGACTATTGATGATTTGTTTTGTTCCAGGCGAAAAAGACGAAGACTGGAACCTCATCACGTGTTTCTGCAACAAGCCGTTTGCCGGCCGTCCCATGATTGAATGCAATGAGTGCGAGACGTGGGTCCACCTCTCATGCGCCAAGATCCGCAAGACCAACGTGCCAGAGATCTTCATCTGTACACACTGTAGAGACACTCGAAGCAGTATCCGCAAGTCAAACAGGCAACGGGAGCCAAAGAAACAATTCTCAGAACTCTATGGGCCTGGTGAAAGTTAGCAGGTGGATAGCTTCACCGACTTTTTTTATGAAAGGAACAATTTTCAGAACCTTGTGGCATTGTCATCAGAGATGGTGTTGTTAAGAGGTGGACAGGTGACCCCAGGTTTGTGGACAAACCGCATTCTGCAGAACAGCTTCCAGAACTTTGTGGTCCTGGTGAAGGCTAGCAGGGGGACATCTCCACCATCTTTATCTTTTATAGGAACTATTTTCAGAACGTAAGAGATGGGCAAGTAACCCGAGGTGTTTGAAAAGAAACATCATTCTGCAGAGCACGGGCCACAGCTAGCTGATTGATCACTACATTATCATGGGTCTAGGAAGAAATGTCCAAAGCCATGTCCCAGGAAAAGTGAGCAGGTCAAAGGCTGTTAGAGGTCAGAAGAACAACGTCATGACTGCGCCATTATAACAAGTGATGTGTTATCAAGAGTGTACAGAAGAAATGTCCAACGCCCTGATCCAGGGAGACATTTTTTTAGATGGTACAACAAATGAAACGCCAGTAAGCGGGGTTACTTTTATCGGCTTTTGACCTGATAGATATGTGTCATTATGAGGAAGGAGGACAAGTTTATCTTTTTGTTTCATAACTTGTTTAATTTTAATTTTTAAGGGAGGCAAATTATCACTGAAAATGTATCCTCTTTTCACATCGTCATTTAACAGGAAGCTTCTAAGGTGCTCTATATCATGCTCAAAATTCTTTTTTGTGCAACTTTCACTCATTTTTAATCTATTGAACAAACACATACATGTACATGTACAAGATAATGTAACTACATGTACATGTAGGTGAAATACAGCTGCATTTGTACAAATGTAAATGTCTATCTACCAATACATACATAATAAATAATAATAATAGTAACATGTACATTTATATAGCTCAAGCACTGTACTATTATTACCTCAGCATTTCAGAAACTTCTTCCTACCGGGTACATATTTACATGTACATCACCTGGCTGGGAGTTGAACCTCATACCTTGAGATCCATAGTTAGGTGACCTATCAAGTAGACCACAGCACCTCTACAACCATCTATTCCATTCCCCAACTATATCATTGGCTCATTGGTATAGCAGTGGACTCGTAACCGGGAGGTCCCGGGTTCCAAACCAAGTCATTGCCATAGTTTCCTTTGGTAAGGCATGAATCTTCGTTACCAAGTCCCTTTGGGGAGGACTTTAGGCCATTGATTCCCTGGTTGTTTTCTTACAAGCATACACATGCTTTCTAAGCAGTCCGGTATTCAAACAAACTAACTAATATTGTCTTGAACTCCATCACGACCCCTTCACCTCGTATCTATCTACCGGTAAGCCCGTATCTTCAACAAATTAATTCCTGGAGCACACATCACTGAAGCAAATGTTGCATCACAGGAAAAAGATGTACTTTATGACATGTGACGTTAGTGGAATGTACATTTCAATGGACTTTTGATTAGTATTAATAAGCCTCATTCATGTATAATGTAGTAAAGAGCTTTTTTTTTACAAGGATGGAAGTGTAATCCGCTTCACGTTTCTTTTTCCTATACCGCAGAGCTAAGTGAATGTTGCGCGCTGTTGTTCATTCCCTTACACCTTAAAAAAAAATGACATGTATTTTTTTTTTTGCTGCGATTCATCACGTCATTTCTGAAGTTCTCTGAACGTAACATATTTGCGTTTGTTACTTATTACCCTTACACTGTACATATAAATATGATATTTGCAGTCACACACCTTGAGGGAGACGTAACTAAGTGAATACCTGAAAATATCTAAGATAACTAGATTTCTTGAACAACCATTATTCACATGTAGAATATTTTTTTTAGTTAGGGATTTTAGGAAATTCAACTTTCTTTCATTTTCATCCATTGACTAGATCAGTTTGTCTATTTTCCATTTGTTTCATTTTCATCTGTTTTGATTTTAATTTTTTACTGTAGTTACTTTTTATTTATTTATGTACCGGTATTTATTTATTTAGTTAATTATTTTCTTTTCTAATTTTTCTGTTTTGCTTTAAAATCCTCCTGATCTCTTAATTTTCTCTCGGTATGTAACCGACGTAGAAATGTATATAAAACGTCTTCCAATGATGAAATCAGACTAATTTAGCCAAATTTTACAGCAATTTAAAGAACAACTTTGTTAAACATACCACCATGCTAAGGCAATGTGATATGCTTATTGTAATGCTTTATGCTTTAAAAGTTGGCCGATTCACAAATTTGTTTGCCCATCGCAAAACCATGGCATACAAATGTGGCGATCCTGTCAGCTTCGGTTTGCAGCAAGCACATACGTATACACTGTACATCAGGGGAAAAATATTAAATTTTTTTGGGTGGCTCTTTTTTTTGTATTTTCCCCCCGTTCTACATGTAGGGGGAGAAGGAGATCACTTTGGAAAGATATTATTGGAATTAATCGGCCACATTCCGAACTACTTTAAATAGAGAAGGTTGAGTTCTGGGTAAGGTGAACAATAATATTTGTGAGGTTTTTCATTCTTTTGATGTCGGCGTGGAAGAGTTTTATGGAAAATATACCCACTGAAAAGAGTGGCTCTTGAGATGCTCTCCTATTTGAAACATGACAAGCAACGGCTAAAGTTTGTGGACCACAACCTCATGCCCATGTCTGTGTAGTCCCATGTACACATTTCTGTGTACAGCGCATGTGACCCATTAGCAAGACTTGGGCAATTCCCAATCATTTTGATGATTCCAAAACCTTACTGCATTACACCCATACTCACATGTATCTGCTATATGATCAACCTTTCCCAATCACTTCCACACAGTTCTTTCACAATGCAAGCATATGACCAGAACTCAACTTTGTCTTGGAGTCCTGGAACATATGTAACTTGATATCAATATCGTTGAACAGACCCAATGGTTATAGAGCGAAGTATCTCGTTTTGCCCATCTTTGCTGCTGTATTAGATGTTATATATGCATACTGTGTAAACTGAAACTGAATAATATATTTGACTGAACAATACATGTATGAAAACAGGACTTTCACCTTTAACTTACAAAAGTTACATCATATGTGTGACATGAGGTTAAAAAAACTAATTAACAGACAAAAAAATACCATTCTCAGTCTTCTAAAAAGTTTCATTACGATCATCTTATTTGCTCAACGTTTCTTTTGATCTCTATCTTTTATTTTTGCATGGATAAAACGTTTTTGACTCCATATAATGAAATTTGTGCGTAGAAACGTGGCTATTGATTTCATCCCTTATTTTATTCCTACAGAAAACAAATTTGTTCTGGAATATTTAATTAATATTCTTTCCTTTGGTATCTTTCCAAATCTGTCTGTGCTGTGATTTTCAAATTGTGCCCAAAAGTTTGGACAAGCAGATATATATAGCCGGGTAATGATATGATTGCAGGGCCCTCAGGGAGAACAGTATGAATACTGATGAGGCTACCCTGGGTAAACAAGGCATATTATTATTATTATTATTATTATTATTATTATATAGAATCTCAAGTTTTCTGAGGGCCAGAAGCTATTTCAGGCTCAGGTCACCAATGAAATGGGGAAAGCAAAACAGAAAATAATACCTTGCATTCCATTTGTTAATTACTCTGACATACATGTATTATCATGTGGGGGGGGGGGGGGGGGGGGGGGGTTACGAAGTGAATCACAAATGTCTAACCCTTGCCCTTTATTTTTTGACGACAACCAACAAATTCCCCTTACCAAGCATTGCTTGAGTGAATATTTCAGAGTATATATATGTTTTGTCAATGAAGAATTACTTGTTTAGGGTCACAAACTATTAAAGTTACTATGTCCCTTTTGCAGCCAACCTCAAATTTTTTAGTCGATTTCCCACTCGAAGACATTTTCAAGCCCCACCTTTTTTAGGGAAGTTATAAATTAGTATTATCTTTCAAATGCCGTTGGAATTTAACCTTTTCATTTTTTGGCCTGCAAATGGGACATAGTACCTTTAAGATAAAGTCACTTTGTATAATATGTGATGAGAGCAGCATTTGTACAGGGGGCAGGATTTGTACAGAACTTTTATATTGGTATGTAAATGAATATTTTGAAGTTTTAAAATTTGTACAGAAATTATGACATCATTATATCTCAACATTATAGAGATGGACGTACAGTGGTCTTAGTATGAAAACTGCCATTTATATTTTTGTTGCATCGTTCATACTTATATTACCATGAAGATTTTGAAAATATGACTCTTTCTTGTATCGGAGAAAAGAAGTGGACTTTCTCTGTGGATAGAAAAAACATGTACATTTTCAAGTAGAAGCGAATAAATTATATGAATTTAATGACCCATTTGTGATATGTTGATTTTATGTGGTGATGTTTGTGTTTTCCCTCAATGCTGTACTTAATTGTTGTAGGTACTCAAAACTGGGACCCGTTTCATGAAACTTGCTAACAATAACAAATGCTAACTTATTAACGAATTTGCTCTCAGCCAGTCAGATGCCATAATCGCAGGAGCTTGTAACAGTTATTGTAACTTGTTATAAATACAAAAATAATGAAACCGGCCCTAGTTTTTGCGGAGAGATCTTATATTCACAACTGACAAAATATAATCAGCGGGACATAGAATAGTGACATTCAGAACACTGGTGAGAGAAACAAATTCGAGAAAAAAGAGAGGAGATAGAAAAGGAAAAGGCAAGAAGCGGGAGAGGGGAAGAAGAGATGGAATGAAAAGAGATAAATAAGAGATGGAGAGAGGGGGAGATAGAATAACAGAGCTAGAGAAGGGAAGGGCAGACATGGGGGGGGGGGGGGGTGGGTGACAGAAAATCATGCACAGGCTGTACAATTATCTTGATATTTTTCTTTAGCATTTATAGGTGAATTATGATATACACTGGCATGGGGTGCTTTGGAGCTGCAGTTTACCCCCCCCCCCCCCCCCCCAAAAAAAAAGAGATAAAATAGGAGGCTGATATACGTTAGAGAAAGAAATACTGAATGAAAGAAAGATTGATATAGATAAAAATAAAGACAAAAAGAATACACAAAGTATGGTTCATTACCATACCATAGTATACCCCACCCACCATTGGTGGTGAAAGAAAAGATCGGCTGGGGGCGGGGGGGGGGGGGGGTTGCACTTTGCCTTTGGTTGGGGTGCAGCCGTAAATTTATGGGGGATATATATTCTGGAACAGTTTTTAAATACATGTATACCGGTAGTCTATTAAGAAATTCCGCCTGATCAAGTCGGATGAGTCTTGTTAGTTGTAGATATTTAGATTATACTTGTTTATCTAATACCGTGCCGTCAAAAACTGTATTTAGAACTCTCATCTTGCATCTATAGACATGCAGAGAGCGGAAAAGTGCATTGACCTTTCCAACTCTGACGCTACCGTACGCTGTCTCCAATACAGAATTCTCCGTTACCGTATTTCTTCGACGAAGCTCGAAATTATCATATTGAATCGAGTATTTGGTAATTATAATATGCTTCATAACTTTATAGAATATATGTTGCCTCCGGTATGGTCGACTATGGTCTGAATTGAGCTTATTGTGGTGACGAGTTGTTTTGTATTTTTCATACCAGTCCCACATACTGATTTACATGTCTTGTTTTGTATGAAAGATCTTGTCAGAATTGGTTAGCTATCTCTTGCAATTGTGAATGTTGTGTGAATGTTCTTGTGTATATCATATACTGATTTCAACACTTTAACACTTTTATAGGTTATCCAGTGTCACAGTGAAACTGTTCTCCTTACATAGATCTACTCATCTATAGTGCATTACAAACTTGATTCTGAAAATATAAAATTTCTTGGAAAAGATGACATTTATTTAGAGTAGAAATTCAGGGACTAATATTTTGTAACGTTGAAACTAAAATATACTGATGTCATCTGTTGCTATTTATAGGGTGTCTGATCGCGCACCCGATGTTGTGTGCTAAAATTCTTCCCATAGAGATTACATGCATCCCTATGCAGTCTACGTGCATTGCGCGTGACCATGCAAAAAAAGTCAAGTTTTTTTTTTCAATTCAAGATTCAAACCTTTATCTGTTGTGAACCTGAAGGTGATACTCAATAAATGAGGTGTCATATGAAAGAGCAGGTGAATTCCAATATTTCCAAAGGGAGGGTCACCCCCGAAATTCTAAAGATATCTTGGTAAAAACAGCAATTTAAACATTGTGTCCTGGCTAACTCTGACTGAGGTTTGTCACTTTTGAGATATGACGCCCTGATCGATAAGTAGTCCCAGTCCGAAGGAATATATCTATGTGCTTATTTTTTCGCTAGCCCCCAGGGATCACAACTGATTACAGTTTGAAAATACCCTTCTCCACATTTTTCGGATCAGCTAATTAGGGAGGCGTGAGCTCCGCTCAGTCCAAACCATGGTTACATGCGTAACATCTGCGCGTATAGTGAATGAAAGTATGGATAGC
Source organism: Strongylocentrotus purpuratus (assembly GCF_000002235.5). Classification (NCBI taxonomy): domain Eukaryota; kingdom Metazoa; phylum Echinodermata; class Echinoidea; order Camarodonta; family Strongylocentrotidae; genus Strongylocentrotus; species Strongylocentrotus purpuratus. The sequence continues at coordinate 22,872,162 of NW_022145606.1, forward strand.
CGTTCGCACAATAAATCCGGAAATGAATACACGTTATAGTCAATGGCAATATCGAGGAGACAACGTGCACGTTGTCTCCTCGATATTGCCATTGACTATAACGTGTATTCACTTCCGGATTTATTGTGCGACGAACGGCTAGCCATACTAGTCAATGGCACATGTCGCAGAGACAATGTGGCTCAAGCTGCAAGTTGCGCATGACATGCGTACGCTATGCATACGCTTGCATATCGTGCTATACAGCTGTTTGGCTAAGTTTAGCAAAACATCACAACTCTGCGTGTACGTCTTTTTCGTCGATTCTGATCAAAATGCTATGAATATTCCAGCATTTCGGAGGGGCTGTATCTTTTGATAGAACCATCGGTGAGATTTGAAATTTGAAATGTATTGTTCCGACTACATTTTTAATTCAAATATCAAACAAAAATGGTGAAAAACGATCCCAAATTGAAAATTGAAAAATCGTTCAGACACCCTACTATTTATACCACATCTCGATTGGAAAGAATCTTATGGAAATGTCAAAACTTGAGTGTCTTGTTAGTTGTGAAAGAATCATTTTGCTGCATGAAATTTTTGTAAATCTGAAACACTTGTGAAATTCACAGATACTTCAAGCATGCAAATGTTTCTGCTTTGCCGGTATTCTGCCAATTACATCAATAATATTTTGCATCACATCGAGGGTTCAGTGACACAAAGGCGTAACTCCATATTTTGCCAAAATGAGAATTTGTTATCAAAATGTTAAGAAAAATATGGACTTTCCAGGAAACACAAAGACTTAACTCCACCCAACACCCCATTGAAGTCAATGGCTAGTGAAACTTAGACTAAAGATAAAGTTGAGTTCTGGTCATGGGATTGAATTGTGAAAGAAACGAAGTGAAATTTATCAAAAAAGGTTACCTGGCGCAGGGGTCGCATTGATCAAGAAGGATGCACCCCCAGGGCGAGGCTAATTGCCATTGCACTCCGGCTTGCTGAACCTTGCGATTCCCCCAAACGTGGGGAACTCGGGCGTATTGTTTATGGTAGCGGAGATCTGCGTTCGCGCTATCTCCTAAAATCACCGGAGTGTTGGCTCAGTCAGTAGAGCGTCCGCCTCACAACCGGGAGGTCGTGGGTTCGAACCCCGGCCGCGTCATACCAAAAGACGTTAAAAGATGGGAATTGTTGCTACCTGGTTTGGCGTTCAACAATATGGGATAGAGCAACGTCGATCTGGCGCTGCTCAGTGGCTGCCGGGCTCACGATCAATTGGGCAAAAAGAATTTCCGTTTCGGTTTAATAAAATTTGGAGTGGACTTATTAGGCTATTATTATTATTATTATTATCATCTAGCATACATGTATAAGTATTTGTGTGTATTGTAAGGTTCTGGAATCATCAAAATGATAAGAAATTTGGCCCAGTCTTGATAAAGTTACAAGCACTGTACACAGAAAGATGTATATGGGACTACACAAACACGTAGTGTAAAAATTTGTCCTGATTTTTACAATGTTACATGCCATATTTAGAATATGAAGGCATTTCAAGAGCCATCTGATGTTCTTCCACATTTGCATGATAACAACGATAACGCTCACAAATTCTTTTTCACTTCTTCCCAGAACTCAACCTTCTCTTTAACTCCTTAAGGCCCACGTGCTCAGTGACACATACTGTAAACCACTTTTTCTCCAAATAAAGTTACGTCTTTGTGTCACTGACCCCTCGACATGTTATTTTTCTTTCAGCTGAGCCTCCCTCAAATCATTTTTGTTTGGTTGATCTCTGCAAGCAATGGAGGAACCCTCTTCTATAGCAGACGCAGGGATTGAGCATGGCGTAGTGGCCGAATCTCCTAAAGATGCCACGCCTAGCTCTGATGAAACGCCCAGCACAGACAACTCTATAGGAAACGATATCACAGTCATGGCTGACTCTTCGCCCGTTGAAAAGATGGAGGAAGTCCAGCCAGTGGAACAGCAGGTACCGGAGACAGTGCCTGAGCAGGGGGAGGGTGGGAAATTAATGGAACAGCCAGCAATGGACAAGAGTGAGAAAGAGGGTGCAGAAGGTGGTGGGGCCTGTAGTGCAATGGACACTGAAACGGGAGAAGTGAGAGGCGCAGAGGGAGGCATTCCAGAAGAAAGCAAAGGTGCTACTGCAGCTGCAATTTGTAAGAAAGTGTCTATTACCAGGACCATATTCTGACTATTGCTTTTAAGATTTCTCTCTGTTTTTTCTTCTTTTTAATGAAGTACTTTGTCCATCTGCCTGTCTGTCTCTGTGTCTCTCTTTGATATAATTGTCTTAGACTGAAAAATGGAAAGATAAATGAGGAAGGAAGTGGACTGTTTTCAAATGAATGTTAAATTATTGACATTGTTCTCTTTTTTTTTCTTGGGGGGGGGGGATGTTTGAGTTTGGATGACACACATTTTAAAAGACCCTAACCTGAGAGTCATTTCATGTTATAGGAGAAATATTGCAGTATGCAGACATAAAATATGCCTGTATGCATGTTGGGTTTGAATCCAACCCAGGTAGATGACTGAAGTCTGCGTTTTGTGTTAACATGCCACATCGCTGTTTTATAGACGCAGGCGATCTTATAGTGGAACACACTGTCTCTCGAATGGACGTTAAATGGACGCTTCACGTAGAGGAGAGTCACCACCTTTTCATGTTAAGAACCCACCGCACTTTTTGAATAAGACGAGGGGGAAACCCTGGTGTAAGGGTCCACCTGCATACCCCTGCATATCAGTTATACCGGGATCAGAGACCCAAGGGTTACAGTGATTCAGACTTCTGTTCACCTTCCAGGCACAGGTGATGCCAAAAGTATAATAATAATAACCTCACCTGGGTGGAGTGTGGCAATTTAGATTTATGTCTTGCCAATGGACATTAGTGCTTTGGCAGAGATTTGAACCCTGTTTCCTGTGGTTATCAGACCGGTAGTTTATCCACTAGACCACAACACCTCCACCATGAATCTGTATTCACTTGGGCTCTTTCAATGTATACTATATGTTTTTTCTATGACATTTTTCACTATACTCTTACTCTTACAGCTGATGCAGTTGCGACGGGGTCGGCGTCTGCCAGCCCTCGCTCTGCAGCCCAGCCGGTCCAAGCCTACCATGTGAAGTGGGTCACATGGCGCAACCAGAACACGCCCATCATTACCCAGAACGAGAACGGACCGTGTCCTCTCATCGCGATCGTCAACGTCATGCTGCTTCGGGAGACCATTCAGATTCCACAGATGGTGGAGATGGTTTCGGCCAGTCAGCTCTTTGAGTATCTCGGAGATCATCTGCTGTCCAGGATGCCCGAGGTAGGAGGAATGATGTGAAAAGTTAATAATAATAATATTAATAATAATAATCTGTTAAAGTCCACTCCAAATTTTATTAAACTGAAAATGGAAATTCTTTAATTTGAACTCTTTTTGTTTCAAAATATTGTAGAAGAACAATTATGCCTGTATTAAAGACATTAGGTCAAAATTTGTAAACAATAATGAAAGTAATCCTTCAGAGTTACATGTATATATGGAAAAATGGAGAGAGGAAGACAGATAGAGAGAAAGAGAGAGAGAGAGAGAGAGACAGACAGTGGTAATGATAATTATAATAATGATAATAATGATAATAATAATAATAATAGTTATGATTATAACAATAATAATGATATTACTCATAATCACCATTATCATCATCCTCATCATCAACCGTTCTTGAATACATATATAACATAATAATATAATGTCCCTACCTGTACATGTATGTGCTTCCAAATAAGTTTGAATGTTATTACCCTAGCTTTTACTCTGGCAGGCATGAAAAACAGCTGTGCTGACTAGGGTGTTCCGCCTGTATGTGGAAATAATTTTTTTTTTTTTAAGAAAAACAAAACATAGTGCGTTATCTTCTTGTTGTTTTATATACGCCGTGTTGTAAACACGAAAAAGGGTAGATATTTCTGCAATCAGTGTACTCGAGCTTGTTTTTTTTTCTCCTATATTATCTTCTTTTTCAGAATGCAGCAGATGACATTCAGAAGAACTATGAGCAGAACATGCATGATGCTATGGAAATCATGTCACGCCTACAGACAGGCCTAGATGTCAATGTCAAATTCACAGGGTAAGTCCCATTTTGATTCAAAAAGGAGAAGAAGGAGGAGGAGGGGGAGGGAGGAGGGAGGGAGGGAGGGAGGGAGGGAGGGAGGGAGGGAGAGGAGAGGAGCGGTAGGGGGAGGAAAAGGAGGAGGAGTGGCAGGTGGGGGGGGGGGGGGGGGGGGGGGGGGGGGGGAGAAAGAGGAGGAGGAGGAGGGGGAGGGGGAGAAGGGGAAGAAGAAAATGAAAGAGAAAAAGAAGAAGACTTGCACAGTGTTCCATTTTGGGAAATATTGATGGAGGTTTATATAAACCATGAAAGCTTATATGCACTTATAGCAAAAGTAATTGAAATGTACAATGATTTTTTTTTTTTTTTTTTTCTGACTTGTTGTTCAATACAGATCGATCAATCGATCTTATTTACTGGGTGTAAGCCACAAATATGTTTAAATAATTGAAATTTCTCCCAGGAAGCATTACATTTATAAAAGATATACATGTGTTTTAAATATCTCCTACCTTTTAGAGTGAAAGATTTTGAGTACACCCAGGAATGCGTGGTCTTTGATCTGTTAAACATCGCCCTCTATCATGGCTGGCTCTACGACCCTCAGAACCTAGAGGTCGTCTCAGCAGTGGGGACGTGCAGCTACAACCAGCTGGTGGAGCGCATCATCTCTACCAAGTCATCAGCAGATGATGAAGAAGTTAGAAAAGGTAGGTAATTGTTAATTATTAATTATTAGTTACAGAATCAGTTATTAAGGATATATGGATGTACTGCATATCATTTAATAAACTCTGGTAATCTGCCTATTTAACCGTATAACGATATTACCAGTAGTGATCTCTGAATGTCTATGGTTATAATTTGTGTGTAATTATGTTTTTATACCAAAGTCTATACCAGTCTGTACTCATATTCTATTGTGTGTTGTATTTATTGTTTTATTCCTGATTTTGTACTTTGTATAAATTGATAGTGCATGTATGTTAATTGATGTTATATATAGATTGAGAAACAGCCAGAAAATGATTTTTATGCCATGTAATTGTGCATGATCAATAAAATTGAACTTGAACTTGAACTTGAACTTGAACTTGAACTTGAACGTGAACTTGATTATGGAAAAAGAATATTGGTTGTATGAGAGATGAATCAATAAATTCAATTGAATTCAATTAATGTACAAATATAGACAAATAAAAAGAATGATATTCATTGGCCAGTGGATATGTACCTGTGTAAGTTTCTAGCCATTGGAACCTGCAGCTAAAATCTTTTTAATTGAATGCATATTGGCATCAAGTCATCGGCAAAGGATGGAGAATTTAGAAAGGGTAGGGACATGTACAAAGGAATGATGTGGTAGGATCGTTATTTGGCAATGGAGATTAATTTATTTGGTATTATTTCAAAAAGTTAGTTCTAAATACTAAATACTAAATAACTACATCAGACGTTAAAACCAAGTTATACTTGGGGACCCTGCATAACGTGAACAATACAAATACATACATGTCCAAATTAGTTACAAGGTGAAATAATAATCAGGTTGGTTTTTCGAGGACATTCAAAAAATATAAACAAGAAATTAAATGAACATGACCTGTATTTAGCAATCGTAATGTGATGTGTAGAAATTGGCTTTTAGAGTCTTAAAATCATAATTAATTCAGAGGTGGTACTTGTATTTGAGATATATGGAACTCGGTGATGTTTCTTGCCTGCCAGTAATGCATCTCAGCTCACTTATAATGGTTCATATGATCTACATGTATTTATATCTAGAGAAAGTGTACCATCAAACCTGCTTGAGCAACGACTTGTCTTTAAAGACCACAGGTTACGTTTCCTTTGAGTACCGTCTCTCATCGAGACCTGTTCTCTAGTAACCTGTGTATACAGTTTTAACTCTCGAGAGGTCTTTGTAAACAGGTTTCACAATATTGAACTTTTTCATTTCTGTATTATTCATCAACATACAGGTCTGTTAGCAGAGCAGTTTCTTGCCAGTAATGCATCCCAGCTCACGTACCATGGTCTATGTGAACTGAACTCAACTATCAAAGAAGAAGAACTCTGTGTGTTCTTCAGGAATAATCATTTTAGCACACTCTACAAACACAAGGTAAGTATGACACCGTGATAATAATAATAATGAGGATAATATTGGGTTCTTGCATAGCACTCATATCTGTCAGACTTGACACTCGTTAAGGCGCTCCTGATTATTACCCTGGCTTTAGCGTGGCTGCCATTTTGACGCTCTTGCATTTAAAGGAATTAATTCCTGCCAGGTCCCCGTTTACATCACCTGGGTTGAGTGTGGCAAATGTAGATCAATGTCTTGCCAAAGGACATTAGTGCAGCGGGACGCAAACTGCGGACCTTGTGATCCACAGTCCAGCGACGTATCCACTCGACCACAACACCTCTACGCTTGATGGCTAATATATTCATTAAGGTACATTTCCAAACTACTTTACCTTATGCAGTTTTTTTATGGAACTTGTGTCGCAACTCATAATAAATAATTTTCATGTGGCTGAACATTAGACCAGTTTACTAACTCATACATTCAAGGGAATGCTTGTTCAAAATGTCCCTTCCGGCACTCTTTTGCCAGGCACCCAACAACAACATATTGACACCTTTCGTCTATGTGTTTTCTCTCTTGTTATTAAATAGAATGAGCTGTACGTGCTAGTCACAGACCAGGGTTTCTTGACGGAGAGCAACGTCGTCTGGGAGACCCTGTCCAACATAGAGGGCGATAGTTACTTTGTCGATGGTAACTTCCAGCGCAGAGCGGTCTCCTCGGGTCCACTCAATCCTCCCCCTCCTATGAGCACATCTCAACAAATAGATACAGAGTGAGTTTGGTTGTAGTATTTTTGTTTTGGCAAGTATTGTGCAATAGACCATTTTCATTATGTGACCAAATTAAATGCATAATTTTTTGTCAAGTGCCTCATTGCAAATTATTTTATTCGTGAGCGAAATATATCCTCCCTGTATGACATACAACTACTTTTAATATGTACATGTATTAGCATTTAATTTATAGCAACAAGATACAACTTTCAGGCGGAGGCTGCATCAAGCAATCAACAGCCCAGTGCTGGTTAAGCGATCATCCCCCCCCCCCCCCTCTATTTCTTGCAGCCTACTACTTTTAGCATTATATCACTACAAGACACAAATTCTCAGGGGGAGTTTAAATCAAATATTGAAAGCTCAGTGGTGATTTAATTTATAACTTTCCCTCCCTTCCTATATGCCTTTACAGCCTACTATTAGCGTTATCACTACAAGACAACAACCCTCAAGGAGGGGAGGGTGCATCAAACAATCAACAGCCCAATGCAGAAGAGGTTCCTGCAGATGTTAAGCTACCAAAGGACATGCTAACAGAGTGAGTATCATATTGATAAATATTTGAATCAATTAATTTTTTATTTTATACCGATGGTGCATTTACCCTTTTAAATATTATTTTAATCTATTGAGCACTATTTACATTTGAAAATAATAAAAAACATAGACATTATTTCATTAAAGGGACTGGGTATCTTTGTCTCAGAAACAAAATCCTGGATTGAACTCATGCTGCAATGATAATTATAAACCTTTAGGTCAGTCAGGAACCCCATGACTTTTACAAGAAATTGGAAATTGGAAATTTTCCTAACGGTTTTTATAACACTACAGTCTATTGGGACATATGAGTATGGTAAAACCAGTCACTCAAAGATTTTTATTTTTGAGGCACTTCATGATCATTTGAAGCACAATTTTTTTAGGGCTTCAAGATTGCACTATATCACAGACACTGATAACACGTAGAGCCATGCATCTCAGATTTTACATTATTAAAACAATGCCTATAAGGCATGGGTGGCCAACCCGCAAGCTCTTCTGGTGCGGGCCGCGGAGCACTGAAAAAGTAATTATAAAAATAGCTCATGAATGAAATGCGGCCCACATAGCAGCGATGTAATAGGGCAAAACATTTACACACAGCTATCTCTATTTTCATAATTTGTTTTCACCATTCACAACATGTTGACTTGTTACTTGGTTGATACAAAACTCCTCAAATTTCCTCTCATAACATTACATTATAGACATTAACATCACTCGCTGTGTTAATTTCAGCTTGTAATTTCTGCACGCAGTAACATTTGTAAATACCGGTATACAAGTGGGGTGAATCGAGAAATATGTTTGAAATTCCATACTTTTCTTGAAACTTACAACCCTTTTCTCCCGCCGTTGAATTTTCTCATGGATCTTTATCGTAAACTGGATAGTCCCCACTTAAAAAGTAAGCCTGATTTTTGTTTCCACTGATTTTTTTGTTTGTTTTTGCAAAATTGAAGGTGTGTACACGTATTGCATGAGTGTGTGTGGGGGGGGGGGAGACTACCTATGGCCCGCCAACTTATGCCAATCGTTAACTGCGGCCCGCGAGCTTTAGAAGGTTAGCCACCAGTGCTTTAAGGTGATTTGCTTTATTATCAATTTAATTTCATTTATCTCTCACAGCCACCAACTGGCCATGCAGCTACAGCAGGAGGAGGATTACCGGATAGCACAGCAGATCAGTCAAAACGATCAAGAACAGCAACAACAACAACAAGGACAACAAGGGCAACAGCAGCAACCTCGGCGTAGCCCGTCGGGTCAGGGCGGTGCTAGGCCGGGTCAAAGGTCGTCCAGGTCGACTCCAAGGCCGCAGGGTGAAGGGGCAGCTAATGGAGATGGCAGCGGGTCGAGAAGGAAAGAGGTGAGCAAGAACTCTCATTCCATGATTACATATGCAGGGGAGTGTTTCACAGAGACTAAGACCGACTTTAAGTTGGACTTAACTATGGCAGGCCGTTCATGCCACTGACGACATAATTGGTGAAAACGAGGCCTAGAGACTTTGGTAGAAAGCACTTTTTTAAGCACCGTTTTAGTATTATTATTATCAAGTATGAAAATGTAGTGACAAGAGAGATATCCATTCTAAAACTTGAATTCAAGAACTTTTTGAGGGGTTTATTTTTAATCGATTTTTTTAAAACTCTAATTTGGTATGTGGTCTATACTACAGTTATAAGTGAACCAGTTGACTACTGTATTCTCTAATTCGCACAAGCTTTAATACAGGAGCTACCCGATTTACGTAGACAAAAGGTTAAATGTATACATTGTATTATAAGTCTCCTGACGACGGATAGTCAACCTGCTCGAAATGTCGAGCCACTCCCGCCACCCATCCTCTCCAAGTGCTATAGTTCTCCTTAGAACTATAAGCTAAGAAAGATAACCAACAGTCTTTTTCAAGACTACGCCAAACAGTCCTTTTTAGGACTACACACCCTCAAGAAAGATTACCGAGAGTCCTTTTGAGGACTCCTCAATCCTCCCTCTCTCTCTCTCACATGGTGCACCCGCAAGCCCTCTGTTTATGTGTTATAATTGTTTATCCACTTTTTGTTTGCTTTTGTGTTCTCTCTTTCTACAGGAGAAAAGCTGCACCATTCTATGAGGAAAACCTGCCTTTACTGCAACCCATTATTAACCAGACTACACCTGTATAAGTATACCTGCATTGTTACTGTTCTCGGATATGTGCTATTGGGAATTCAAAGATAATTAAGCTTGAGTTCTGGGGAAATCGAAAAATATATCTGTGACATTGTTCATTCTTTTGATGTTAGTGTGGAAGAGTATCATAGAAACTATGTCCCCTGAAAATGATGACTCTTCAAATGCCCTCATTTTCGAAATATGACAAGGAATAGCTAAAAGGTTGTGGACCGTGACTTTCATAATAATAATAATAATAATAATTGTGATTTATACAGAGCATAATAATCATCTAAGATTATTCTCTATGCGCTTTACATTTTTACATTCATACAATTTACATATAAGGCCTATATCATTACATAGAAATTATTGATAATTGCATTATTACATATTGTCTAGTCCCATGTACACATTTCTGTGTAGAGTACCTGTGACTAGCAAGACAGAGCCAAGTTTTTATCATTTTGACGATTCCCAAACCTGACGGTATACATCAAAACTTCTCTGCTACATGATCGTCATTTTCCAATCACTCAGCCCTCTCCAATTGCTTTCGCACAGTTTCTTACACAATGCAATCACATAACCCCAGGGGTGTTTCACAAAGATCCTAAGTAGAACTTAATTCTAAGTTGGACTTTAATATTATGGAGAGCCATTTGTAGCCTTATAATGAAATACATTCAAAAGTATTTTAGACTTTTCATCAATTCCACATCAAGAACATGAAATCTCCCATGATAATAGAAAATATGAATGATTTGAATCAACATTTTATGCCTTTTAAAATAACTTTTACAAAATATTTTCAAGGATGCTAATGGCTTTCCATAATTGTTAAGTCCAACTTAGAGATAAGTTCAACTTAGGATCTTTGTGAAACACCCCCCTCAGATTTCAACTTTATCTTTAAGGGGTTAAGTGTATTTTGCACTCTAAAGGGATCGAAATTCAAAGTAGCACATGTGAATTCTTATTGAAACCATATCAAATAATGCTGTAGTTAGGTACGGCACTGAATGAGAATATATCTTTCACATGACACCAACAAATCTGGAAAAGTTGCAGTTCACAAGAAAACAAAACTAATACATGTTTTACTTTTTAATGTTTTTATTTTTTAATTAAAAAAAAAAGGTCAGGAGAAAATATACATGTCCCTTGCCACCCTAAAATTTGGACACCCTTTTAGTTCTTCATATTCCTTATGAAGGCTCAAGCCTTGTTTATAATTTTTTATTTTTTTTAGGGAATGATTTATACATTCTAGCCATACACAAGTCATTTGTGATACATTTTTCATTACCCTTGGATAAAATCGTTTGCACAATAACTGAATGATAACGTGTACATGCATATTTTAAAGGACAAGTCACAAAGTATGTATATCGATCTGTAATAGTTCTTTGACGGTACTAATCAATATTTTGAAGTGCTTGTTAAAGTAGTTTAATTGTTTATTGATTTGACGTAAAATTTCACAAAATACATCCCTGAAATTTGTAGACAAAAATTGGGAGAAATTTATGGTCATTTCCCTAAGAGTAAAAGATTGGAATTCATATCGCAGTACAGATAACCCCCTCTCCGTTTTCTATTTTTGTTGTTGGCCAGAGTGGTATTTTACAAGTCTTGTTTCAAATCACAACAAATGTCAAATTTACTTTGTTGCTTGTTGAAACCTCTGTCAGATATTTAAAACATCTTTCGACAAGTTTTTTACACCATATCAGCAAATTTGGAAACTCTAGGTGAGTTTAGAATTTGTTTCTATTGATGAAATTCATGTAACATTTTGGCAGTCTTTCTTTCAATTAATAAAAACTCACCTTTGTAATGAATGTTTCCAGTGATTATGCAAACATACATTGTAAAGCGCTTTGAGAAGGCCTAGTCCTTAAAATGCCCTATGAAAGAATGAACTATTATTATTATTAGTTCCTTCATCCTCCACCATCCCCAATCATTAATCCCTAACAGCTTGGAGTTTTCTGAAAATAAATAACAAATAATCAACAAGAAATTGCTGTTTGTACTAAAAAATGGTGATGACAAATTTCACTCTGCATTGTCGCCTCAGAGAGTATAGTGATTACTTTAAATTAAATCGTTTTTTTTTTTCTTGTTAAAAAACACATTTACCCTTCCACAGGGTACCGTTATTAATAATAATAATAATAATAAATTATATTTCTATAGCGCATTATACAAGGTATGTCTCTATGCGCTTTACATTGCATTACAAGCTTAATTAATTACATGTATCTACTTTTGAACTATCCTCAAACAAAAATTCTGACAAGATCTTAAATAAAATAGTACAACAGAAACTAGATAGAAAAACATTATAATTCATTCTTAATTAATGAAACAATTATGGTGCAAGATTTTATTCAAATATTACACGTTGTAGACATATACATTTTCAATTGAAATTATAGATAACAAAGCATGAAAATAATTAATTCTTAAAAAACTAGGTCTTATCAACATAATCATTTTCACAAGAGATCGATACATGTACTATTCCATTACTTGTCATATAAATATTCAAATGATGACATATACAAATAATGAATGCTTATGAGTTCAATATCACTATCAAACGAATGAAAAACATTCATTATTTGTTTTATACAACATCGAAGAAGATCTAATAGAACGTTAATCAACAAATTATGCTTTACTTCTTATATTAAAGATAAATTAAAGTTGGAGTCAAGCCTTCTCGATTACATGCATTCAGATTGCCTTCGCGTCAGATACAGGCAGAGATACACGCATGGCAGAGAGGTAGGCAGTCTGCATATAACCCAAAATGCAGGCCCGTGCAATAGAACATCTATTGAATATCATGTGACCAACAATCCTCCAATCAAATGACAAGGATCCACGTAGGTGTTGTATAATACAAAATAACTTCAGCCGCACAGAGACATATATATTAAACTTGACACAATATAATTTGTACACCAATCCTATAACATAGAAACTAACAAGCAAACTGAACATAGACACTCAAAACATTTGGTTAAATGAAATCATTTTTTCACGATTATTTTCTTTAAGATTCATTTTTGCTACATATCTTTCCATTTCACAATAACTTTTTAACAGCTGACATAACTATTTCAAACAGTGGTATCTGATTGATGCGTTTGGCTGAATAGATTTCTTTTTTTTTTACAATAATCAAAAGTGTTGTTATGACCTGCATTTTAGTCTATTAATTTATTTGGGTTTGTGAGTTTGGTCTTTATATTGGTCTTACTGAAAAACCATTGCTCAAGTTTTGAACATATTATATTTGAATGTAGGGAGTAACAAAATATATGCATAATTGTCTCTTCACTGTTGTTACAAAATGTACAATGTTTTTCAGCAACTATTTGGAATTTCAGCAATTGCTCTTTATGAGCAGTACAATTTACTGCTCAAGAATTGGACTCTAATTTTCCAATGATTTTTTGCATTTCCTGGGGACTGTTTCACAAAGACTAAGATCGACTTCTGGCAGGCCATTCATTCCACTGTTTGCTCTCACTATTTACTGGCATTGGTCTCTCAAAGGATGTAAAAATCATGGTCACAAATCTACAGAATTTAATTTTTATTGATAATTCATTATTGAAGGAAAATATATTATTTAAAGATCATCACGGTGAGAGCAAACAGTGGCATGAACAGCCTGCCATAGTTGAGTCCAACTTAAAGTCGATCTTAGTCTTTGTGAAACACTCCCCTGCTCATGTACAAATTATAATTCAGAGCATCCTGGATCAAAAGATAAAACTAAATATCACCAAACTGCTAGATTAAGCAATAAAATCTACAAATAAAGGAATGTGATAAAATATGTCATTTTGAACCCATTGCCTACTGGACCCAAGTGGTCCCTGTATATAACTATGGGAGAGAGAGAGTCAGTAGTCAGTAGGTTAAAAGTAGTAAAGACACAAGTCATGCAAAGCATAACTAAGGAAAATGTTGGGATGCTTTGATCATCAAGGCTGGCTGGAATGCTCCCCAGGGAGTGGAGATTGTGCACACATTGTGTGCGTGCAAGCACTGAATCCAATGACCAGGGTAGTAGTATATCTGTAAAGCGCTTAGAGACATTGTATTAAGCGTTATATAAAAGCTGAATATTATTATTATTGTCATTATAAATAGATTTATCAATAGTTTTACATTATCCTACACAAAATGGAAACTATACAGTGCGTCCCAGAAAAAACTAAACCGAGAATTATCGATGTTTTATCATAACTTAATCACAATCATAATTGGTTTCCTCTCTTCAAATTGCTTTTAATCACTCATGCGTGAAACATTCATCATTTGAGTTGCATCAAATGAAAGAGGAGGATTTAAGCTTTCCAAATATGTGTCATGTAATAATTATAATTGTGATTTAGTTATGATAAAACATTGATAGTTCTCGGTTTCGTTTTTTCTGGGATGCACTGTAGATTAGGCTTTTGTTATTTATGACCACTTTCCACACTCAACTGACTTTCCTGTATGTATTGATTAAAGCATTTATATTTTGTAAATTACAAAACTGTGTTTAGCTATGTAGTAAGCCATGTGAATATTGTATAGCAACTTTCATATTCTCATATTAAAGATATACCATAATGTGCAATTCTTTCTACTATTATGTGTCAAATATCCATGAATATGTTCCAATATGTATGTTACATGAAAAGGAAATTGTTTATTATTATTGTTAGATATGAATATGTTATTGTGATTATAATTGTATAACTATTTACAAACTCACATATAGCGATAACTATACCAGTATGCTGTATCAAGGAAAACTATAGGACAATTTTTGTTCCTTGACAAAGGCCACTCAGAAAGTCCCCCCACACTGTCGGATTGGACGTTTCATTTCCCTTTTGGCTCACTTTCGAGCCTTCTGACCTCCAGCGCCCATGGCGATGTCAGATTCTCTCGTATCTTCAGTAAGCATCTTTTACTTGGGGAAAAAAGGCCCAAAGATTAAAAGACAGAAAATTAGGTAGCTAAGCCTTAAGATGCTGTAAACTGGTTTTAAGAAGTACTCTTTTATTTGATGTTCAAGTTTTTCATTAGTTGTTTTCCTTCTGAGAATTCTTTTTTTATTGTTTTGTATCATGATTATGACATGATAGACATACAAGTATTACACTATATGTCTCTTAGTTTATCATAGAAATTATCATTGCCAGATAACAGTGTATGTATAAGTTGTATTTTGTATATTTCCTTTTTTTACATGAACTATTTTATTCTTATTTATAATTATTATAGCTTTGTATTCATTATTATAAATTATAGAAATATAATATAATGAAATAGATGGGGAAGGAAGCGAAATAGGTTGGTAAGATTTTAGAATATAATGTGATATTTAGCTGAAGAGAAGAACACAATCTAAAAATGAAATTAATCGAGAAATGGCGACGACAAGTAAGTAAAAAACGAGGGAAAAAAAGAAAGTTTAAGAATGACTCCTTTCTTAAGCTTTCCTTTCCTCTTTCTTAATGATTAAAAAGAAGAAGCTGAAAGCCATACTTTACTAGAAGCACTAACACAAAATCCCATCGCTTTAAGAAAGTGATTTGGGAAAATTTCTGGGAAAAGTATAGGTTGTGAACGAGATTCTTGAGGTTAAAACCTTTCCAGACTTGAGATTTCGCATAAAGGTGCATCATGAAACATTATTGTACGTGTATAGATGGTAGAAAAATAAGAAGCCTGTCAAATTTTGTTTACACATACCACCCATTATTGGGAATCTTTCTTTTCATTTTTCTTTTCATCTAAAATCAGCTGGTTATTCACGTTTTAAAGTCTTTCTTGAATTTCCTACAAATTCTGATTGTTGACAGCATGATCACAAGCTCTACAAAGTTATGCCAGTTTTTGCTTACTACCAGGGGGGTGTTTCACAAAGATCCTAAGTAGAACTTAACACTAAGTTTGACTTAAAAATTATGGACAGCCATTGGAGCCTTAAAATGAAATATACTCAAAAGCAGAAATTCAAGTATTTTAGACATTTTATAAATTTCACAACAAGAATATGAAATCTCCTTAATGATAGAAAATATGAATGATTTGAATAAACATTTTATGCCTTTCAAAAATATTTTTACCAAATATTTTCAAAGATGCTAATGGCTTTCCATAATTTTTAAGTCCAACTTAGAGTTAAGTTCTACTTAGGATCTTTGTGAAACACCCCCTGGTGCAGTACACTCCGCGAACCGACTGCGATTTGATGTTAGAAGAAATTGTAGTAGCATTTGTTATTAACATTAAAGCATGTAAATTCTTAATGATGAAGGATCTGAATAGTCATATGAATAATGAAATCTAAATTTCAAATCAAAGGATTTTGAATTTTCTGTGAGGAGGACCAGCTAATTCAGCTCAAAATCATAGTGACTTCAGACTTGTAGTGGGATTGTCTATGATCTGAAGCCGATTGTGCTTTTATTTTGACCAGGAGAGTTAAATACAATATAATTTCATTTGTTACTTTCTTTTCATTATTTAGAACCTAAATCAGGAAGATGATGTTTGTTTAGATTTCCATATCTAATACTATAATAATTATCTGATACACGGGATCACAGGAGGATCGAGTGTTTTGGTTGGGCTAAAGATTGATCATTGACTGGTAGAGATATCAACATACATGTGCATGTAAGCTCTTCACTGCTGAATATGACTACCACTGAATTCATTTCTTTCCTATTGAAACATATATATACCAAGAAAAAGTTCAGATAATATTGCTATCAATGTTATATTCAAAGTTTGACCAATATAATAGACATTAATTTGTATTAACTAATACAATTGCCATGGTATTTCACTTTGAATGTATATGTTTGTGTACATTTGTTTTCTTCTGTACTTTTCGTCTTGTTATGAAATACGTTTTGGTATTTCTAATGCAGGAGGACGGAGTCATTTGAAATAGAATTTAATATATATGACTATGCTGTATGTGGTTGGTATATACAATAAAAACATCAGAATAATACAAGCCATGTCAAGTTACTTTTATTTAGTCCATTATTCCATTATGTTTGCTATTTTATCTATCATTTTATTTATCATTTACTATGGGTGCTTTTATTGTATTTTTTTTTAAATTTTAAATTTTAAATTTATTTTTTCATTTATTTATTTATTTATTTATTATTTATTTATTTTTATTTTTGTTTTATTATTATTATTATTATTATTTTTTTATTTTTTTTTATTTATTTATTTATTTATTTATTTTTTTTTTTATTTTTTTTTTTTTTGGGGGGGGGGGGGGGGGGGGGTTGGGATGGCAGTCTGTAGTAGCACGTATCTCAAAATGGATATTTGGTTTGAGGGGGTAAATATACTAAATGTTACAATGAACAACCCCCCCCCCCCCCCCCCCCCCCCCCCTCTCGTTTAGCAAGGAGACTGTAACAAGAGGTATGTGAGAGGCAATTCTAATTAAGGTAGTATAACTACAAGGGGAAAAAAGAAGAAGGAAGGAAGAATTGGAGGGGAGGTAAGGAAGGAGAAGAAGAAGGTGAAAGAAGCATAAACAAAAGAAGAAGAAGGTGAAAGACGAAAAAGAATTTAGAAGAACAAAAAGAAGAATAAGAGGAAGAAGTATAGGTATGCATATAGTGAAGGAGGGAGGTGAATTGAATTCCATATAGTGAACATGGAAGCTATATTTACCTTTGGAAAATATAATGGATTTTTGGAGGTCAGGGCTAGAACTAGGCAAGCTTAAAAGAGACAAAATGCGGGTGAGCACAAATACAAGGACAAAGAATAAGAATTGAGACAATGAGATGATGGAGAACAAGAGAGAGAGAGAGAGAGAGAGAGAGAGAGAGAAGATCAAAGGAAGAGAATTTAATATGCATTTGCATGCTACAAATCCAGCAGTTTTATTACCGGTTTCAGTATCTGAAGAAATAAATTAAATGTATTTATCAACATACATTTATATCTAAAGAAATATATTGAAACCGGTAATAGTTCAGAATCAGATATTTTTGGAGCTGTTTATACACACACCTGTCACGTCAATCAATTAGTCTCGCATGCAATGCATTGTGGGAATGGACGACTATAACAACCGTCCAAACAATATATGGCGCCTGGCCCGTACATTAATTTTTCTTCGCCCATCATATCAACAGTCAAACATCTATTACGACTCTGCAGATGAATTAAATGGTAAGTGATGACATAAGTATTGTTCAGGCAACCCTAAGATCAATCAACTCGCGACGTGCTAGCGCTTGCTTGGACCTGATCAGTGATCTTACGGTGTCATTTTTGCTGTAGACTGACTGACTGCACTAGTGGTAGGGGAGCTCTCTGAGCTACGCCGCTACTCTCCCGCTGCTCTTTGGTCTGCGGGGGCGAAGCGGCCTAGCGCGGCGGAGCTAGCTGAGCTGAGCTGAGCACGCAAATACACTGCACTGGTACTACTATACTGGCCAGTAAAGCCGCCCCGTACGGCTATGGGTTTGGTGATTTTAGAAATATGATGTTGATAATGATATCACCAAGCCTTACTTAATACTTAATTGTCATGGATCTACCAGTATACAGACGTACAACGTCAGACTAGACCCTACAGTATTAATTGTGTGCATGGCCATGGCATGGGGTCGGGGTGAATTGTAGTAATAATGGTCTTGGCCAGTGGAGTCGTGGACAATGAATGAATGAATGATTGATTGGTGACAGGCCTGGTCAGGTCGCCCAGCCAGTCGCCTCTTAGGGTCTATACGTAGTCTCCCCGAAATTGTGTGGTCGGGTCGCCTATACAGACGGTCACACCCCAAGGCCAAGTACTACAAAGGCAGTTTAGAGATATGAGTGTGAGGTATTGTGAATGGATATTTGAAAGCGTGTTCACTCGTCACACAACATAACTCTTATTTATATTTTAGCTACGAGGAAAACAAGGTTGCACTGGCAATAAAATACATACAAGAAAGTATTCCCTTTTCGTTATGTTTATTGGGTACTGATGAGGCTGACGTACACTTGCAAAGTGTAGTCAAGCACAAGTCGATGAATCGGTATGAAAAATGCATAAATGGTAAATGTGAATATTGCACGGAGATTACATAATGATCAATGATGATAATGAACATGAATAAATGCGATGTACATAAATAGAGCTTACGACAATAGAAGAAATGAAGTCGAAAGTCCAATGAAGATGAAGAGAGTTGAGAACGAAGGAAGGGGCTCACGCGATGAAATGTGCGGAGGCTTGATGGCGGAAACGCGACTTCGTTGACGTGGTTGAAGAACCGTGAAGAACGCTATGTCGTCGCCGACGCTCGTGATGATGATGAATGTAGATGGAGCTCTCGGGCGAGAATAGAAGAGAAGAGAAGAGATGTGTGGCGCTCGATGACGAAAGCAGTGAGTCGCTTGATGTCGGAGGCCAAAGAAGAAAATGCAGACATCGATCAAAGCCGGTAGTTGTGCTGAGACGGTGAGTCGCTCGATTGATGAGCCGAACTTTGATGGTGAATGTTTAGATGAGCTGCGGTGAGTCGAGCTCAAGTGAGTGAAAGACTACCGGTGAAGAAACTGGCAGCTCCCAGCGGATAACCAAGCACCATATATGTCGGAACTAGATTTAACTGTTCCACTGGAAGACTGCAGCCCGATGAACACGGCAGGGAAAGTGAAGATGTGCCGATAGAGGTGATAGGCACAGTAGAAAACAAGCCCGGAGAAGAAATCATGCAGAAACGTGTTGACTCAACTGAGATGTAAGCAGGAGTTGTTGACTCGACCGAGGTGTAAGCGGGAGTGAAGAAAACCTCGTGGTGATGAAAATACGCGGGTGAACGATGCGCGGAACCACGATGCTCGATTGGAGGAATGAACACACGTGGTCCGAATAATGAATATAAATAAGTACCGTGATGGAAAAATACTGGTGACATGAATGTACGGTGAAAGTAGGGCGAATGTAAGAGCCGCTACAGCAGTATGCTAGCGCGGCAGTGCACCCAACGCGGGACCCGCTGTCTTTAGGGTCAGACGGGGCCCGGTGTGCTAGGGTTAGGGCTAGAGTAAGGGTAAGGTTAGGGTGACTTTGAACTTGTAAAAGACATCAAATTAAACAACACACTAGGGGGCGAAATGACCAAAAAAATTGGGGCGAGCGCGCGCTGACCGAGAATCCCAAAATCGCCAAAAAATAAATTGGGGCGACATGACCAATTGAGGGCAACTTTGTATTAAAGGGGGCGGGCTGACAATGGACAATGATTGATATATGCGTAAACAAAAAGTAAGAAATAGAATGTGAATTGTGATGGCCTAGAGATCTAGATCTGTATTTATATATTATTTGTCAAATTTGATCCATACAGAGTGAGTCAAAAAAAAGTTTACGCCTAGACAATTTGTAATTATTTTAAAAATCATCTATGAACAGTAAATTATTATACATCGTATGAAAGAGTGTTTTATTCCAAATCATTTAGTACCATTTTTGTGTGGTATGTGTTCACGCTTGGATGAACAGGAGGCATTGTTTGCGAGAGTGCAAAAATCGACTTGCGCCAAAGTTGCTTATGTGATGTTTGAATAAAACAATTTAGATTTGGGTATTAATTCGGTCTTTGCAGATCCAAATAACATCCCTAACAAAATTAATCATGCCACATATATTAAATATCGAATATCAAATATCAACAAACATTTGTGCGCGCCTGTGTGGGTGGTATGACTTTGCCCTTTGCAAAAAGCATATGCACTGCATTTCATTTGATAAATTGAATTCATTCTCGGAGACAAAAGTTTGTACATATATGTAATTCCCTTCCTTGTTTAATGTCTCTTTTCTCTTTTTGCATATTTTGCATATTTTTAGGAATAGGAGAGGTAACTGAATGGATTGAGCAATGGAGACATCAAGAACCAAGCTGAGGAGAGAAGTGAGGGAGAAGAGGCTAGCGTACTTTGAGAATCAGGGCTCAAGTTCTCATCCACCCAAACTTCAAGAGGAAGCAGTTTACCGAGCCAAGAGCCCGTCAAAGAATCCTTACAAAGATAAAACAAAAATAGGGAGGGATAAAAAAGATAGAAGTAGACACATTTACAGACAACAAATAACTCACGATAATGGAAGAGATGACAGATTAACAGCAAGTGGATTGAGTGTTAGGAGTGGCCGTCCATCTTCTGCACGATCAGGTGTCCCCAGACAAGGTCTCCGATATCCTCCAGGTCCTTCGGGCGATGACTGCGCAAATGTGACGCCTCTTAGACGAAAGAAGAACAGACCATCAAGTGCGGTTCCCTCTGCCCATGGCGACCAATACAGGTTAGACATTGCAGACAGTGCAAGGCTTACTGGATCTAATTTGAGGCCTTCTAGCGCCAAAGCGGGTGCCAGACCCAAGAGGCCTCAGAGGGATCCAACTACTGACCACGCTGTCCAGAGACCATCAACAGCCAGTGCGTACAGAAGTGATAATGAGAATGCTAGGAGACAGTCTGAATTTGCGGATTTTAGGAAAGAAACCCATGTGAGCTCACATTATGCTAAGAAAGAAACATCTGGGAGTAAGAGTAGGCTTAGTGACCGTGAATTGCAAGACTTCTTTAGATTACGTGAAATTCGGCAACAGTCTGGCAACGACCTGTCCCCATCTTCTAGTGAAGGTGGACAAGATGCAGGAGGGCCCAGGACGTACAATTTCTTTAGGAATGAAGCGAAGAGCCATCAAGTAGTACCAGAGAGCAGACCCTACAGGGATGATCCATATGGATCGAGGAGTAAGGCCAGCCTGGAGAATGGCATATCAAGGCGTGTCCGGTCACAGTTGGGTTCAAAGGTCGAAAGCGAGGCACTACAGGCATCCGAGTTTCACAGTGCGTACTCGGCAGAGAACATGCTCCAGTCCTTGCTTGGTAGCCGCAAGGTCAAAGCCAAACTGCACGACGAACTCCTGTCATCCTTTCTGGAAAATGATGGCTATGAGTCGATACTCACTCGTAAAAGGAATAGTTCTAGACCAAGAGATCAGATACTGAACCGGGGAGGACCAGACCTTAATGGAAACGAGGTGGAGATGGACAGTGCTCTGTTGAAGTTCCACCACACAACATCAGTAGAATTGGACAATGAACATGAAGAATGCACCGATGAAACGGAACAAGAGAAGGCATTGTCTTCAATTCCATCAGCATCAGATGATGTCTCTGCTTACTGGGCAACCCAGCAGGAGAAACAGGAAAATGTTAGGGTAGAGTCAATTCCTACTGATGGGAGGCGTGATATTGATGATCATGTAGCAACAAACAAGGATGAAGGGGAGGAGAGCGGGGTAGAGATGGACGATCTAAATTTTGATGTTGGTGCCTTGTGCAATGCTGCCAAGCAAGGAGATGACATACTGAGGCAATACATCCAGGGACTGACGGAGAAGGTCAAGGCAAAGAAAGGCAAAGAGAGTAATCCCAGCGAAAATGTTCTTGGAGAGGGTCCTACAAGAAGTTCTGGAAAGATTGATTCTCTGTTTGCTCCAAAGATGCCAGAGAGAAAGTTTGATGAGAAAACGACAGTTGCTTCTGTAAATGCAAAAGTGACAGTACCTCCAGCAGAGCAGAGTTATTCGGCTTTGTACAGTGAGAGTGACTATATGAAGAAGAAAGAAGTAGAACCCATATTTGTTGAAGACAAGGTAAACTTACAGAATGCCTCAAGGAATGGATTTGTGGAGATGGATCATGACCATCATTCTGATAATTCAGTGCCCTCCCCAGATCATGCTCCATATAAAAATCTGTTTGGTTCTGCCCAAGATTCTACAGGATATAGAGACACAGAACCATCAGTCAGCTTTGAAGCAACAAATGATTATCAAAAAGACAGTGTGAGTCTAGAAGATAAGGAAATGGAATTTGATCAGAGAGCATTTAATGTTCAAGAGAGCTTTCAGGATGATAATGCAAGTGTTGTTAGTAAGGTCAGAGAACCATCAGTAACTGCCGATCTTTTAGAAAAGCTTGGACTGTTCGATACCAACGATACATCCTTCACAAATCCTCAGAGAGGTCAGCTTGGAGGATCTTCGGTTCTGGTGAGTCATGGTGCTGATTCTTCAACTGATGATGCTGGCTTCAAGCTGGCCAATGGAACCTTGGATGATTCAGATCTTGGTCTTGAAACTTTCCGTCCGGACAGTCGGATCGTTTTGCCACTGGAGGAAGTGAGAGACTACACTTACAGCAAGGTGGGTGTTTTGACAACCAGCTATGTAGACTCTCCGGATCTCATTGAAGAAGTATTGGATATGCCCACAGCTTCAAGACCTGCAAGGTCCGAAACTGAAGCTTTAAGGAGAACCTATGATATGTCTGAAGAGCCATCCAAAGGTGATATTGCAGATCCCAACGTCAACACTCCGTTCCATTCCCAAATTCAGCGCTCCAAGTACGGTGTCTCATTCGTCTTTGATCCTCAAGACACAGGAAATGATGTAAATGGCGCCAACGCATACACTGCATTTGTACCGCAACCTAATCAAGGTCTAGGAAATTCCAAGCATGGTATTGCTTTTGAAGTGGACTTGACATCTGCCAGAAAGCAACCTAAACCGCCTCCATCCTCGAAGCCAAGCAACACTAGGTTGATGACACCGAGTAGGGGTTCTCCAAAGCTGAGTCGGAGCTCTCCACAGAAGTCAAGACCCAGGAAGAGTCCTAGGACTCCAGATGCCCACAGATATGAAGTCAGGAACTACCACGAGAAGGACAGAAGAATGAGGAAGCTTTCCTCACCTAGAGCTATAGCGTCACCAGTAAGCAATCTAGCATCTGAGTCCTCATCAACTGGTGACAACCAATCCTCTCTGAGACTAAGCTTACCGTCCAACATGGATACTGATAGACCTGGTGCTGAAGAAATCGTCCACCTTGGGGACAGTCTTGGTGATAGCCTTTTAGACGTTGAAGTTGGAGCCCCATTTAATCACTCGCCTAGGCGTGAAGCACCCTTGGAAGATGTGAATGAAGTCCTGGACAGAATTTCAAACTTCAACCCTCCTGCAGCGTCAAGAAGTGTGGCCCTCGAAAGCCAAGACACTGTGAGTGATATCATCGGACAGAACGGAGTAAACTTCACGGTGCGTCAAGACAGTAGAGACCCTCAAGACCGGAGACAGGATATCAACAAGGCAAGCAAACCCCGACCAAGCAGTGCAAACCCCAAGAAAACTGCCACCAAGAAACCAGGTAGCAATCGCCCCACCAGTGCCCATTCCAAGATGTACTCCTCCCCGGACAAGAGTTACGACAGGAAGTGGCCTCAGTCCAGCATGGCATGGATGACTCAACATAAACTCACTTCAAGTCTCATTGGAGGTGACCAATCCGCCAGTGACCTTTCAGCCTCAGGGTCAAAGGTCAAGATTAGCCAGTCAAGGGTCAACAGAGAGTTTGCTGGAAAGAGCAAGCCTCCGGTCGCAGTTCAGATGTCCAGGAGGGATGGCGAGTTCGTCACAGTAAGGTCATCTAAGTTATTTGGTAAGCAACATTGATGTGAGCAATATATACTGGTAGTTTATTATTCACACAGTAGAGTTACTAATTTGTACCTGTATGCGAACTCTATATATATATATATCCTGGTCTGTCATTTCATATGGTTGTAGTATAATACCTTGAAATGCATCTGACCAAGTTTCTAAATGTTTATTGTAGTTTAACAGCAAAATACTGGCACCATAATACTATTTTGTAGAGCAGAGAAAAGGAGGTTTTTTATAAATGTATTTTTTTCTATTTAAATATACAACTTCAATACATGGAGTATATCTCTGAATGATGGGAGGAAGAAAAGTAAATGGTTTGAATTTTCACAGCACAAAAAAAGGGGAAGGGGTAGGGGACGATACACATGTTTAGATTTGAATATCTCAAAGAAATAACCTCCAATTCTAAAAGAGAATATTGAAAGGAATATGAATACTTATAATGTAAATTGAATTATGCAGCTAAGAACTCAGAAATGATAGACCTTTCATGTACATGTAAGTAGTTAAAAATGTATTGTTTTCAATGTTTGCAAGTTTCTGTATCCCACTTTATACTTGCGATCATTTAATTTTTTTCTCTTTCTCTAGATGGAACCGTATCACGAGTGCTCGACGGAAGAGGATCTGTTGGCGTACCTCCGTTAACTTTACAACTCATTCAAGATGTGAGTAGCAATATAAATATGTAAACAAGCTCTAAAGAAGATATGTGTAAGACATGGTCATCACTGTGACATCACATATTAAAGCCTATATGCACTAGTTTGGCCAGGAGGGATTATACCTCCCTGCCTGGTCACTGACAGGTGGTTATCTCATCAAAGCATTGTTGGCTATACCGTGCATCCCCCAAAAAACTATACACTTTTGAAATGGCTGCTAAATAAAAAATATATGATTCTGGGGGGAAAGTTGTTTATGTATGGAAAGTCATAAACACAACTTTCATATGACACCAAAAAAGTCCCAAAATAATTCATGCTTGGGTGAGCACTGCTCACTTTTGTAAAGAGTATGAAAATTACGTTGCGCAGGATTAGCCTTCTAAGTTCAAATTTGTGAGAGGTAAATCCTTTGGAGCTTACAAAGTTGAGGGTGATATGATACATTCATGATTTGCTGAGTGAATTTCATGGTTTAAAAACCAAACTTTTATGCATGAGTGAACAGGAATTGCATTTTGTATTGTACATTGCAACTTTCCCTGGTAGACTCAGAATCTTGGACATTCCTTTTTTCAACAAACCGTATTTGAATCTTCAATTTACGTAATCCCTACCTGGGTATTAGGTAAATCAATGAGATGTTCAACTACGGTAATCTTACAATAATTGAAATGTGGGGTAAAGGTTTTTATTCAAAGTCACAGATGTAAAAAACTAACAGTTTGTAACATGGAAATTACAACATGTACGATCACCCCATGCTGACTAGCATGAACACACCACTGAGTCTACCAGGGAAAGTTACAATGCTACAATAAAAAGAGCAGGATTCCCCCGGAATCATATATTTTTTATTCGGCAGCCATATCAAAAGTGTATAGTTTTTTGGGGGGATGCACAGTATACAGGGCGCAAGTAGCTACAAGTAGTGCAGTCCCACTTTAAAGAATATTATACTTGCATCTCACTCCTAGATCATAGTCAAGTGATTGGTTGAATGCAGTCACTTGCTAGGTGTTATAGTTAAGTGGTTTAAGCACTTAACTTGAAATACAAAGGTCATGGTAACGATCCCCGACACAGTATGTGTGTCCTTTGACAAGGCCATAACCTACATTTGCCACCCCATACTCAGAGGAAGAAATGGGTACCGTATGCGGTACAAAGAATTTACTTTAATGCTTTAGCGCCTTATTGTGGCGGCTCGGATACAGCCGCGGTTATAATATGATACTTTGTATTAAGTGGTGTAGAATATATTCATATAGTAGCTGTGCTATATAAGTGGACCTATTATTATTCTTCTTTTTTTTTCCCTTTTTTTTGTTAAGAGTCCTAGAGGTTCTGAATCTCTGTCCATCTGGCAGCTGCTACCTGATGAGATTCTGCTACACATCTTCTCTTATCTTCCTCAACACAAGCTAGTCATGTGTGCCCTGACATGCCAACGCTTCCATAGGATTGCAATGGACGACTCTCTGTGTAAGTAATTGTATTCTCATTTCTCTGTCTGTCTCTCTCTCTCTCTCTCTCTCCTCTCTCTTTTTCTCTCCTCTCTTGCCCTCTCCCTCTCTCTTCTCTCTCTCTTTTATGTCTCTACTTTTCTCTTTTAGCCTTTGTCTATTTCACTTTTTGTCCATTTGCCTTTGAAACATGTATATATATATATATATATATATATATATCTCTGTTTCTATCATTGAGTATTAAACTCGATTCAAAGGAAAGGTCCTTTTTAGGTATTCAAGAGTTGTTCTACAGATGACAAAATGAAATTTCAAACCAAAGCTGCATCGACTGTTCTATACTGTATGCGAATGATTTTTGCCTGAGCTTTTCTGTTTGAATTTATATACAGTATTCTCATCGTATAATGTCTGAATAATCAGCCCCCAAAATTGATCTAATCACCCAAACTGTTTGTGGAGGAATGAAACCATAAAAAAGGGTTTCGGTAAATGTGATAATTTCTTTACCCAATTTCTTTACCAAAGCTTGGTTTACAATTTGTTATTGCAATAACCACAAGTCTGTAGTAGCTTCACTCAAAATACAGCGCCATCTCTCAAACTCAAGATTCTGCTTGGTGCCTTGTCTGCTCCAGACATTGGGGATCAAGGCTTTCCATCTAAGTCTATCTCTGGTTCTTTGTAATTTGAGGTTGCTTCTGTTACCAGTCAGCCCAATGAAAGTATCCATGTATAATGTATTTGATGCCATGTCTCCCTCAACTTCTCTTTCCCTCAATTTTTCCTGTCAGTATCCTGTTTTCTGTTTTCTGTGCTGGTGAATTGTCTTTCCCATCGGTTGCTGCAAAACTGTGGAACCAGCTACCTACTGCTGTGCAGACGGCCTCATCTGTTGACTACTTGGAGAAATTCCTCAAGTCACATCTATTCTGCTAGAAATTACCGTATTACCTGCCTACATATCATACTTAATGATTTCTGAGAAGTGACTAACTTTTGTTTATAAGTGGCCCAAACACTGTGGAGCGGTGTGTGCAGCGCTTTGTAACCGCAAGGAAAAGGCACTATATCAAATATCTCTTGGATCATTAGATTCTCTGCTCATAATACATGTATGCCCAATAAACTGAAGTTGTCTTTTTGAACTCAAGATAATGAGCTTCAAGTTATCTATTTTCCCCACTTACAGGGCGAACCATTAGATTGGAGAACAGAGATTTGACGGACTTCTATCTGACTTACATAGGAGAGAAGCACCCTGTCAGTCTGACGCTTCATAAGTGCCGCGGTAATCTCGTCACAGAGAATGGATTGCGCAATCTCTTCAGGTCATGTGCGGATTCATTGCAGGTGTGTATCTACAGAAGTCTTGAATCTGAACTCTATCTGGGTTGGCTTTAAAACAAATTGTTGAAGAAGATGTTTAGATTGAAAAAGGAAAAGGGCGAAAACAACAGCAATGTCAATAAAAAGGGGGTGAAAGTTGTGATGTAAAGAATAGAGAAAAGTGCTGAAATTACATACATTTTTTCTTAAGGTATTTGAATAGGAAATTGAATACCTTCACTTACACTTGATCACAACTTGATTTATTTTCATGCAGATGCATATACAACAAAGTGAAAGAAAATGGAGGTTATATATAACCGTTGGAAATGCAAGAACAACTAATGATTTCTTCATCAATTTGGCTGTTTGGAAGGATTATTTAGTAAATTGAATTTTCATTGTTTAACAATCATAAAGTTGTTTACCTTTGGGACTTTCGCCTACTCGTTGATGCAGGCATCTTCAGACTGACGTTTATCCATTTTGAAAACTTTTTCTTTATTTTTTGTTTTTAGGAGCTGAACGTTACAGGGTGCTCCAAGGGAGAGCTCCAGGGAGATTCCATCCTGCTCCATGTCTCCAGATGCTTCAACCTGATCTCCTTGGATACCAGCTGGTGTGCTGTCACTGACAACGGTCTCTCTGCTATCCTGGATGGATGCCCAAGGTAAGCAGGGGTCATGGGTCAGAGGTTATATACATGTAGGGTCAAAGTACCCCTAATTGTAAGACCGAATTCAGGAATATAATCTGATGTCCTTGGATACCAACTGGTGTGCTGTCACTGACAATGGTCTCACTACTATCCTGGATGGATGCCCAAGGTTAAGAAAGGGTCATGGATCAAGGGTCGTAGGGGTCAAGTTATTAGGTTAACGTCAATACTAATTGCAAGTCTGAGTGGAGGAATATTACCTAATCTCCTTGGATTCTAGCTGGTTTGCTGTAACTTACGATGGTCTCTCTGCTATACTAATTTAAGGTACTCTTTCTTGTATAGTTTGTCCTTTATACTAATAGCAAGTCCATGCTAATACCAATATGTCCTTAGCTCTTGGATGTTCTGACTTTCAATGGGCACTCCGCTACCCTGGATGGATGTCCAAGGTTAGCAGGGTCATGGGTCAGATGTCATAGGGGTCAAGGTATTCATGTATAAAGTTTATCATCAATACCTAAAATAAGCCTGGGTAGAGGAATAATTATGTTATCTCCTGGATGCTAGCTGTTTTGCTGTCTCTGACAACGGTCTCTCTGCTATACTGAATGGATGCCCTAGGCAGATAAACAAAGGTCATAGGTCAGAGGTCATGGGGTCAGAGTACCCTTATCAAAAGTCAAAATACAATCTGATCTCTTTGGATGCTAGCTGGTTTTCTGTCACTGACAATGGTCTCTCTGATATACTCTATGAATGTCCAAGGTAAAGCAAAGGTCAGAGGTCATAGGGTTCAATGTTTATTTAGTGTATATCATATCAGGGTCACAGTAGGTACAATTAATTTGGTAGTTCGGAATCTACTTTGAGAAAACAGGAAAACAAGCCTAGAAATTATGCTTATCATACAGACAATTTTTGAAAGTTTCAAATTTGATCTTGAAAATTGATTGAACATTCTAAAAATGAAATATTCATTCTGTGTTTGAACTTGATCCTAACCCAAACTACTGTAATGCCAGTAGTTAGTGCAAACAGTATTGCAGCAAATGAAATGATTTATTTTCTGTCTTTTCCCTGTTCACAGATTGGAGACTATTTGCTTGAATGGATGTCAGTCTGTATCAGATCAGTGCCTTCGTCAAATCGTCAACAAATATGGATCCAAGTAAGATATTTTATCTTTTATCATTGTTTTCATTCAGTGTGAAAAATTAATTTATCGGGAAAACAGAAGATGTGCCTTTTATTTTGCAGCGTCCAAGCAGATCTGCAAGCAACTTGATTTAAAAATCGATGTGGGGAATCTTCTAAGAAAATGCACACAAGATGGCGCTAGACTTCATACGTTTGCCACCACTTGCTCATGTCTACATGTATTTGTTGTGGAGCAAATTTCTGTGCCCTAAAGCAAGTAAAGCCAGAGACAGATTTTTCTTTGCAGTTTACATCTACAAAAAATTGCTAACCTTGTTTGGTCAATGTCATGGATGTGATAAAGTATTGGTAAAAATTAAAAGATAATAAAACAAAAATGTTTGATAAAATAGATCTACACCCAACATGTGATTTTATTCAGCTCTTGTGAGATTGGAAGAGATTGCAGGATTCCTTTATTTTTTTTATTTTTTTTTCCTTACTTATACTGCTTCTACTGATCATGTTTTATTAAATTTGTCTGGTTTTGGAGGTTATAGGGAAAGCAAAACAGAAATACAGTACATTAACTTAATCACAAAAATCAATTAAATTTGACATCATTGCTCATTTTCTTTCAATGATTATTCAATTAATGAGATTATGCATGCATTCTTTCTTGCTATTTTCCTGCAGTCTGGAGGTATTGGAGTTGTGTGGATGTTTCAATCTCTCTCCTCAGACCCTGACACATCTTGCTGACACAAGCAACCATCTTAGGACTCTTAACATCGCTCAATGCTACAAGGTATGATAATCCAAAATACTAATTTCATTTGGTCAGTATTTTCTGGTATTTTGTTTGTTCTTTTCATACCCATCACACAATTTGAGTCTGTTTCCATGTGCAGAAGGCCATAATTTGCTGACACCAGACTTGGTGGAAATACAGTCAATGTGTTAACAAGTCTGCACACAGCGAACCTGTAGGTCCTTCAAGAAATACCCTTTTCGTCTCTCAGGGAGTCTTGGGGTGAGGGAAAAGTGAGATAATGACTCTACCTTGTGGAGGAATGGATGAGGAAATACAAAGCATTACATAAGGCATTTTGGACGTAAAACTGAAGGCTAAACCTGGTGATTGACAACACCTGCTATAAGGTAAACACCTGAACGGTGTCGAATTTCCCATGAGAGCCGACTACTATGCGTCTTTAATTTATACTCCTCTCTGTTTTCCAGATGTATGTTATACACTACATGCTTAAAGATAAAGACCAGATAATCATATTGCATTATTAGCAAGTAAAATTACATTTTAAAATCAATTTAAAGGTAAAGGCCAGTAATGGTCATGCGATTGCATTGTGAAAGAAACATTGTGGAACCGACCAGAAAAGGTTGATCATCTAGCATATAAGTATTGGTGTGTACCGCAAGGTTCTGGAATCATCAAAATGATAATAAATTTGGCCCAGTCTTCGTACAGTTACAAGCACTGTACACAGAAAGATGTATATGGGACTACGCACACGTGCGTTTATATCTCACACACCAATAGATAAACTAATTTACCAAATATATCAATTAGTAGGCGGTTTCCCGGGAATTTTTTTTATCATCATGAATTAGTCAAAACATATTCTTTCACATGATTGGTAATAAGAGCTTCCATTTCATTTTTTGAAATTGGGGCGTCTCCAATACTGGTCTTTACCTTTAACTCTGAAATCATTTCATTTTACATATTGGCAGATCACTGATGAGTGTGTTGCTTCAGTCGCGCCCAAGTTCCAATCCCTACAACATTGGCAGCTCAAGGGCGTCAAGGAGCTGAGAGACTCTGCTGTCAAGAAGATCGCCAGGCACTGCAAGAAGCTCAGAACCCTGTCCATTGCATCCTGTCCACATGTCACTGATGTCTCCTTGATTGAGATCGCTACGTACCTGAATAGTATAAGGTAAGGAGGCTGTACAACACTTACTTCTGTGTTCGTAATGTAATCCAATTTTTTGTTAAGTGCCTTGTTACAAATTATTTCATTAACCTGTTACAAATAATAGTATTTCAATAGTCAGAATGTGAATTGCATATATGACGTGTTGATAGGTAGGACCAGCCATTATTTTTGTCCGAACTAGCAACAATTAAACGTGGATCCAACACTATAAATAACCAAAATGCTACCCCTGACTGAAAGCCTATACTTTTAAATAATAATTTGGATTTATGTAGCGCTTAGTTCGAAATATCGTCTCTAAGTGCTTTACAGATAATATTACCCCGGCCGTTGGATCCATTCATGCACAATGTGCACCATCTCCACTCCTAGAGGGGTATTCCTTCCATCTGGTCACCGTGAGAAAATACATGGATGATTTTGTCATCCTACCGTGTCCCCATTTCTCTCTTTGGTATGGAGGGGCAAATGTAGATTGATGCCTTGCTAGATGACATTAGTGCCGTGTCAGGGATTGAACCCACGACCTTTGCATTTCAAGTAAAGTGCTTAATCGCTCAACTACAACATTTTCAACACTTATCAAATTCCTTAACTTCAACCTTAGACCCAACGCTATACCTAACACTGACTCTAAGCATCACCAAAAACCCAATGGAGACCCTTTCCATAATCCTTTACTTTTGATGAATTAAAGCCTGGAGCTATTGATACCGAAGCAAATGTTGGGGCACTAGAATGAGATTGCAAAATATATCACCAATGTCTCACTAATTGAGATTGCTACATACCTGAATAGCATAGGGTTACCTACCTAGCTGCCTGGCTGCATCCATCATTAGCTGGTGATTGGCAACCACATCTGGGGAGTGTTTCACAAAGACTAAGATCGACTTTAAGTAGAACTTAACTATGGCAGGCCGTTCACACCACTGTTTGCTCTCACCATTCACGATCTTTAGATAATATTTTTTGCTTCCATAATGAATGATCAAATAATGTAAATTCTGTAGATTTGTGACCATGATTAATTTTGTACGTCCCTTGAGAGATCAATGCCAGTAAATGGTTAGAGCAAACAGTGGCATGAACAGCCTGCCATAGTTAAGTCCAACTTAAAGTCGATCTTAGTCTTTGTGAGACACCCCCTTGCACTCCTTCTGATCACTTCCCTCCACTTCTGTCTGTTTCTGTGTATGTGAGGCCAGTCCATTCCTTAATGTTGTCAGACCACTGCTTTTTCTGTCAGCCTCTTCTTGTCTTTCCTTTCATTTGACTTTCTATTAGTGTGCTGCTATGGGGCTCCCACTATGTTCTTTCCAGATCGATTCTTTCATCTTAGTTTTAGTCATAATATGAATTTTTTTCAATTCTTTTTGTTCTCAATAGGAGCCTGGATGCTTCTGGTTGCCGTAAGATCGGGAACGAAGGGATGCGTTGCCTAGCAACATGCTGTCCATACTTGGAGAAGGTTGGACTAAGCTCAACATCAGTCACGCACAAGAGGTATGATTTATATACTCGAGCTTATGGCATCAAATTGTTAATGATAAGAAAACCTCTAGTTGACTTATTTTGGTCCTATTTTTTGTATTGCTAGTTTTTGACATGTATATATGTTTAAAAGTGTTATCTATTTTGCCCAACATGTAAACCTGAATATTCCAGCCATGGCTGTCTTTCAT
Source organism: Strongylocentrotus purpuratus (assembly GCF_000002235.5). Taxonomy (NCBI): domain Eukaryota; kingdom Metazoa; phylum Echinodermata; class Echinoidea; order Camarodonta; family Strongylocentrotidae; genus Strongylocentrotus; species Strongylocentrotus purpuratus. The sequence continues at coordinate 22,905,365 of NW_022145606.1, forward strand.
GTAAAATTGTATTTGTATGAACCATGTTTGTGCAATAATAAAAAAACATTTCTGAATTGAATTGAATGAATTGAATTTGGAAGTAATTTCTTTTATCTGCCATCATCAGTCAGTAGTACATAGCAGGTTTTTCTTTAAACAAGAAACACAAAAGAAAAAAATCATACTGTACAATTTTTCTTAATTCATTCGTTGACTAAGGGAGAGAACCTGGTGCTTTATAAATCCAGTTATCATTTTGTTTATTGAAGGCCTGTGTATGTTAGAGCTGACATGTTCATGGATTTAATTTTCTTTCTCCTATGCCTCAAGCTGTAGTGACTTGGAACACTTCCTTAACATATAATGATAATGATATAAATAATTAAAGTTCATGTATAACACTCATGTTTGTTAGACTGGACACTCCTGGCACTCCTTGATTATTACCCCAGCCTTAGCATGACTGATAATATGGCACACTAGCACTTTTTGGAATTAATTCACGACAGGTACCCATTTACCTCACCCGTGTGGAGTTTGTCAAACATAGATTAATGCCTTGACAAAGGACATTCATACTGAGACAGGGATTCGAACCTGATCCCCTGTGGTTCACAATTCTGTGACATGTCCACTAGACCACAACACCTCTACATAACATTTGACAGGTGCTCAACCAGTCAATTCATGATTAGGATTTACATGACTTGAAAACAATATCAGTCACAAGTCTTGAATTGTTATATCTTTATTTATTTATTTTTATTTTATTTATTTATTTATTCTCCACTCATGGGATGGATTGCCCTTGTCAGCTATAAGCTGTTTTTCAAAGGGGTCCAAGTTTCAAAGGGGTCCAAGAGGTGCAATAGCTCAGTTGGTAGGGCAGTGGTCTCGTTATCCGGTGACCCGGATTTAAAACCAAGGCGATGTGCTAATGCCCTTTGGTAAGGCATTAATCCTCATTACCAGGTCCCTCGGAGAGGACCAAAAGCCGCTGGTCTTCTGGTTGCTTAATAACAAGCATTTATGCTTTGTTAGCAGTCAGATAAAATAACCATCACTAATTACTAATTACATGTGTTTTCCTTTCAGTGTGTCCTCCTTAGCCAGTTATGCCAGTCAAACCCTCATGGAGCTGAAGCTGAATTGCTGTAGAGAGATCACAGAGGCAAGCATAATACGACTACTCAAGCATTGCAAGAAGTAAGTAAAATGGTCCTTGTATGGCTGCCAATCACTGTGGTCCACAAACAAAAGTTCAGGCATTTAAAATCAGAATGTGGAAAGAATAAAAACTTATTTATGCAAAAGTTTCTGATTTGTACCTAGATATTATGGGCTTTTTTCTGAAATTGTATTTACTCCTGGTTGAAGAAAGATTGCTTGACTTCACCATGAATGTACATGTATATGATGGTATGCGATTGTTCATGGCAACTACCCCATAAATACATATTTCTTGGGGTTATTTCCTAGTACTTTGCATTGGAATATTTTGTTATATTTTGAAGATGTAAATTAACTGAAAATATATCTTAGTCATAATTGTTGTGTATCTTTGTATTGGCAGGCTCAAGACTCTTCATCTGTATGGAGTGAAAGGTCTGAGGAACCTGGGTATACTCAAGGTACAGTACCCATGCATAGAGTACCTAGAGAAGGTGAGGGCCCCTTAGTTACATCTTCAAGCACTGTGTGTGTATTGGGTTTTTACAGACGTGTATCAAGCAGGTATGAATTTTTACATCTGGGGACCGACCTTTAACGTCACCATCCGAAAGACATGACTCAGTTTCGAACCAGGGTTGCCTGAGCCAGTTTGTAGGGGAAGATAGAGAGCTGACTAACTCACACCTCCGTAAAGCACCTCGATGGCGACAAGGACATGTACCCTGTTAGCCATTTTGAACGAGACAAAGTGAGACCGATTCAAGTCACATCATCAAGTATCTTTCGAGCTACCAGTACCTACAAATAGTCACAAGTTTTTTGCTAGCCACCTCGCCATAGAAAATGTTCCAAAAGGTGAAGAATTTAGGAATGTAAGGATGCAGATAGTTCAGTATCCTTTTATAGAGTACCTTGAAAAGGTCAGACAGACTTAGTCGCATTGTAAAGCACCTCGATAGCCACAAATACATGTACCCTGTTAGCCACTATTAACTAGAGCAAGTGAGACTGATTCAAGTCACATCATCAAGTATCTTTTGAGCTACCGGTAACTACAAAGAGTCATGAGTTATTTGATATCCACCGATCCATAGATAATGTACCCAAAGGTGAAGGACTTTGAAATGTAAGGATACTGAAAGCACTATATCCTGTCATAGAGTACCTGAAAACTCATAAAAAGTCATAAAGAAGTAGTCACTTCACCTAGCTGGAAGGTATCCTTATTTATCCAGTACCTTGGTGGCTGAAAATTCCTTGTTAGCTAACAGCACTTATTAACTAGTATGTCTGTATTCCTTGCTATTCTTTTTTTTTGGTAGTACCATTCATCTTAATTATTTGGAAATGACTTTGTTGGGCTAATCATTCCATTTGTAATGCATGGTGGATCAATTAGTTTGGACCAAATGTTTACTACAAAATGTAGACATACATTCATGTACAGGTTGACAATTTGCTGATGCGCCTTGATGATTCTTAATTTTTCCTGCCAAAAGATATTTAGGAGTCTGCAAATATAGAGATAATATACTACAGTTTACTTTTTTGTAACACTACCATTTTTGTAATGACAGTTTTTCTATTTACACTTTTTGATGAATGGAAATGTATTTTTTAAATTTCAATGTATATCATCATTATAATGAAAAAAATTATAATATATTGTATGCACTACATAGATGTTTTATATTAATTAAAATGTATGTAGTATATACCTGTATGTGTAATTTAAAAGGGAAATACAACCTTATTAGCAAGTTCTCTGAAAGAAAGCAGTAAAATGAGAGACAAAGGCTGATGATAGTTTGAATGAAGTCAAACAGTCAAGCATTTAACAAATCTCTGAGTTTTCTTAATTAAGTTGTAATCACTATACATAATTTTTACTTGGTATAGACTTCATTCATTTTGAAGATGCTTTCCATGATATATTTTGAATAATGCCTCGAGTGAAAAGACAGTTAGGAGTTAACGAGAAAGATATTAATGATATTAATAATATTTTAGTGAACAAAAGCAGGAGAGTTGTCCTTGAATACGCCGTAATCTACTGGCCTAATTGCAAATGTTGGTTTCGCATTGATTTTGTGATCTCATCTTTCAAAACATAACTTCTTATTTGTCCAATTCCTGTTTCTGTGATTTTTTTCCTGCTATCACACGAATCCCCTTATTACAAAGGGTGGATAACCCTTGAAGTGTGTCATTGTATTCAAGACAAATTATTATGAAGTATGATTGAGTATTTTCCATGTTTTGTTTCTTTGTCATCATGTTAAGTCTGAAATTAAAAATTGTCTTTCAACTGTACAATAGAATTCATTTTATCAAAGATATGTATAGCTTTTAGACGATATGCGTGTAAATCAATTATGGCAGTTAAAATGTTATCCTCTTACCACTAGTTTACTGTACAAAGAGAGGAAGCAGTGTCTTAAAATGGAGGTCTAAAAATCTGTCTTGCATGAATTGAATATTATGTTATTGTTATTATCATTAGGTGAAATCACCTTTCAATTTAAGTCTTTCATTGTGTGTGATCATTTCTAATGTTTGGTGTGTTTGTGTGTTTTCTACTGTGCAATCTACACTGTGATTTAAGCTATGCAAATGAAATAATGTAATTATTCTGGTGATCATATTTGTATGCATATTCTTATATTTTAACTTGTTTTTTATTTTCTTAATTATTTGTCATCATAATTTTTTTTTTTTTTTTGGGGGGGGATAGATATATTTTGTTTCTTTTGGTTTAGTTTCTAATATTTTCATTGATATAAGTATTTCTGGATTATTTTTTTTTTCCTCAAATTTGTTTCTTCTTTTCTGGATCTATTTTTTGATGTGTAAACATATTTAGCTGATAGCGTCTACCCCTGAAATAGAAAGATATGTTCATTGATTTGTTTATTCTGCATTTTGTTATTTGTTGTAATTTCTAACTCAGAGCAAACTGTGGGGTAATCTAGAGAGGTGTCGGGGAGATATCTTATGGTAAAAGTGTATATGGCATAAAGGGGAAAAATTTTGGGTATACTTGCCAAAATTGAAGTTAACTCATTTTAGGTTTCTTCTGTTTTGTATAATTAGCAAAATTTTAACTCTTGAAACATTTATTTTGTTCTGTTTTAAAATCAGTGATTGACTCTAACGTGCGTAAAAAAAAAAGATTGATTTTATAAAACATTATTTACATTAATAAGTATCTTTCTAAAAACCTGCATTTGCAATATAATATTTTTCTATGGTTTTGTGTTAAGGTAGTTTTGGTGGCTTTTGCATTGTCGATTATTTTATTAGATGTGAAAACCTGAATGGTAAAGGTAAATTTCGATTTTTCTTTTATAAATCAAATTATTTTGAAAGGGCCTTCTTAAAGTCAGTGACAGAACACTAAAATATGTACTGTTTATTTTTTCATCATCATCAAAACTAAATTACCTCTTTGTGTATTTTCTACTGGTGTTTTTATTTTTTGTGAATCAGAATTTGATCATGAATCATTTAAAATGATTGAATAAAGCAAAACATTTAATAAAAAATGATGAAAACTATATATTTTGTCTTTCTTTATTGGACTGTAATGGTTGACTGGATGATGTTCTTAGTTTCGGGGGGGGGGGGGGGGTAGTGGTTAGCACTATTTTTTTTTTTTTTTTTTTTTTTGTGCTCCCGAAAATTTGGGGAGGGGTAGGGAGCACATTTTTTTTTTGTCCTTGAAATTTAAAAGTTTGCACCCCCCAAAAAGGTAAAAATCACATGTTTTTACATGATTTTTTTTCTCAAGGGGGGGGGGGGGGGGCGGGCCCCCCCCCCCTCCCCCTGGATCCACTACTGCCCCCCCCCCCCAATCCCCAATCTTATCCCACTTTCTATTCCTATTTCATTCCCATTCATATACTTTATATCGCAATTTCATTGAGCCATTCTTTGCTCAGTATAATCGCAAAATGTCTTAACTAAATCTTGATATTGGGCAAGAAACGTAAACACCAGCCCCTCCCCCCCCCCCCCCCCCCCCTCCCTGCTGAATTTGTATCTGTTCGTCTTATGAGTAAACACATCGGATCGGACGTGATTAGAATGTTAAGGTACGCAGAGAATGCCAGTTATAAAATACAAGTCATTTGTATTCAACATGGCCACTTCCTGTATTCCCAGTGACGTCACAATCATCTCCTCACAGCGCCATCCAAAAGTGAAGTTTCGAATCCTTAGAATTTCACTCTGTTTACCAGTAGCGGTTCGAGGGGGGGGGGGGGGGGGGGTCTTGGAACCTCAATTACCCCTTCACCCGAAACAAGTATTGGTTTCGTATGACTTAAAGCGAGGAACATGTAGTTAATGTGTGAGAGATCTTCCAAGCTCCCCCCCCCCCCCCCCGGCCCCACAAAATATCAAATTTATGGAATCGCAGCTGCTAGTTAGTTAATATTCAAGAGTCGGTTCGTATTTACAGAAAATCAATGATATTTCCCAAATTTCTTTTCATGGAATCACTGTATACAATGATTTATTCTAAAGATGAATTTGATATCTTCCCCGAACAGAATTGTTCATTTGTATGAGTTGAAAAACAAGTGCTTTCAATCACCAGAATTGTATAATCTTCAATTGCATGACCAACATGCTTTATGTAGTGCTCTGCATTTACCTCCAATCATCCCACATGGAAAATTCTCTATCTTACATTACCACCAATCAAAGAGTTTCCGATAGACTGGGGGGGGGGGTATAAATTGATAGGCCTACGGGTTTACTGTGTGCATATACTCGTACACACATTCATGGTATTTCCAGTTCCACCAAGTATGGTGTCAAAGAATTATGACCTCGGCTGCACAGGGAAACTGAAGACCGTCTTTCTTTTCATTGCTTTCAATATATTAAGCAGAAAAATCAGACAAACCTATCAAAAAAAAATTGAGCAAAATCGGAGAAGTAATGAAAAAAGTATTGAATTTGTAATGACATGAACAACTTTGAAAATCACAAGACAAATTGGCAACTCACTCCTGAGTTCACAACCCTTCAAAGAGTAGATGATGCAATCCAATACACATCAATGCATGTTTGTCGCTTAATCCTTCGCGAACCCTTCAGTCTGGCTCTAAGCTAGTTAAGTCTGCCTAGAGAGAACAAGTGCATGGTTTCCGATTTCGTTTTGTATCTAAAAACAAGGTCTGTTCACACACGGAATTATATCTTAGCCCAATCGTGTCTACTCTGACATTTACTCGTACTATAATATTATTTGCCGGGCTTTATTTCCTTAAAGACGTGGGTTTAATGAGTCTTTGTTTAGTGTACTAATATTTATAATTCTTTATTTCTAATTCGATAATACAAATGTTAATGTTTTCATTCTACTTGTTCTTATTTAACGTATTGTTGATTCATTTCAATTTCTCTCCCTTTTTATAGCATATCTATTTCTGCGTTTATTTAAAAATCAAATATAAAATATTCAAACAAAATGAAAAAGCATACAATATCATTGGTTTACATAAACTGTGACACTTAAAATACACAAAATAAAAGATTGAGAACTTGAAAGTATGGAATTCAATTAATCAAACATCAGGAAATGCAAAGGCAACCTATCCCTACTTATCCATTGCTTTGGGCTTCAACGTCTACAGAACAAGATTAATAGTTGTGAAGATAATCCAGATTTTAAGGATTGGTTCTCCATTTCCCGTCAAATTGTAAAATGATACCGATAGAATATACAAATGTTTACAATAGACCAGTTCACGGTTAGCACATTACTGCAATGACCCCGAATATCCACAGATCTTAAAACCATGAAGAGGTCCCACTTTGTACATTTTGAAATAATCACTCCTACAGCGATGGAGGTGCTATATAGAAATAGCCTTTGTTTCCCCTTTTCAAAGAATACTTCCACCTGTGTATCATGGAGTGCACTGAATGTGCATGAATGTATAATGTTACATAACTTTCATGAGCACGAATCCAGTATTTCGTCTCCGTTAATTTCAAAATTTGTTCTGCAATGACCTTTATCTGCTCATGCTCAGACTGCAACCGTGAACTGGCTTATTGAGTTCTGTTATGATCAGCCCTGGTTATGATGCTGTGTGAACGCGCCGTATTATGTAAACGAATGGCGACGGACGTGACTGCCAACTTGAAATACATCTTGAGATTGAGGTCACGTGACTGGGTTGAATACTCTTCCTCATCTCGAGATGCCAAGGGATATTATATATTCTCTTTTGAATAATGCAATGATGACTAGACCGTTATAATACTCGACTTTTTTATGTCGCGGAATACTAGTAGCTAGATGATAATATTCATAGATTTTGCTTGACCATTATGAGTCATCCTTGGCTGACAGAGTTACAGGATGATGTGTACGTGTTAAACTGATCTCTAAGATGTATGCTATATAATCATAATGATAAATCCATTCACATATTTCTTTGAAATGGTCAAGGATATTTCTTGAATGATCAGTTATTTCACGAGGATACCAATTAATTTGTATTATAACTTGTATTAAGGCGCTGAGAGTATATATGACAAATGTAACTATAATGTTATCTGATGCAAGTTGCAATACAGAGTACATTACCGATATAATTAAGAATATACATCGCAGTTCATTACAGTACAAAATAATCTGAACTGATGACATAACATGGGTGTTAAAGATACTATGTCCCTTTTGCAGCCAACATCAAATTCTGTAAAACTTTGCAGGAATTATGAATATGTCATGCATGTCCCATATGTGCGATTTAAACGTTAGCATTGTCCTAATATTCAAATTATGCAAGGAAACCCGTTTACTTGCTAGACCTCACTATTAGACACTATTGAGTGACATGCCTGGCCTTTTTTCTTCTTTGGTAATAACATACATAAAACGAGCTGTAAAGGGTACATGAGCATTTGTCTACATCAATAACCCACTTCTTGTAATGGCCAAAATTAAACTTATTGAATCTCAGTTGCGCAGCATAAGACGTACGACCATTCAGAACAATGGTCTGAAAATCAGACTATTACTTACTGGCTCTATTGCTCTTAAGTCGATTCGACAACTAATACTCGTTATTTTCCCAGTTTAAGACATTTTCAAGCACCTTTTTTTTTAGGGAAATTCTAAATTAGTATTATCTTTCAAATGCCGTTGGAATTTAATCTTTTCATTTTTTATTTTGTTTTGGCCTGCAAATTGGACATAGTACCTTTAAATGGTTCCGCCAGTTTGCGAATGCTTTGAATGAATTCAGAGGAGAGAGGGTGTGTGTGCATTCTGTTGGTAATTGGTGAAATGTGATTCGATTAATATACGGAATGGTGCCACTTTAAGTCCCCACTGCACTACTTATATATATACTTGCGCCCTCTATATAGCCAACAATGTCTAAGTGGTTTAAAGGCATTTCGATCGAATTTCGATTTTTTTTTTTTTTTTTTTTTTTTTTTTTTTTTTTTTTTTCTCAAAAATTCAATTATTCTGATTATTACAATTAATTAGGGAATGCCCCTACGCGGCGTCAGTTTCATGGCCAGTGAGGAGTCATCTGGCCTTGAAATTTCTACCTTATGCTCGGGAGGATAGCCCCCACAGTCTAAGACAACTTTTGGCCCGATCTGAATTGTTCAAGCCATAGGTAGCGCCGCCCTTCCTAAGGCATTCCGATCGAGTTTCGTTTTTTCAAAAATTCAATTATTCTGATTATTACAATTAATTAGGGAATGCCCCTACGCGGCGTCAGTTTCATGGCCAGTGAGGAGTCATCTGGCCTTGAAATTTCTACCTTATGCTCGGGAGGATAGCCCCCACAGTCTAAGACAACTTTTGGCCCGATCTGAATTGTTCAAGCCATAGGTAGCGCCGCCCTTCCTAAGGCATTCCGATCGAGTTTCGTTTTTTCAAAAATTCAATTATTCTGATTATTACAATTAATTAGGGAATGCCCCTACGCGGCGTCAGTTTCATGGCCAGTGAGTAGTCATCTGGCCCTGAAATTCTTCCTTATGCTCGGGAGGATAGCCCCCACAGTCTAAGACAACTTTTGGCCCGATCTGAATTATTTAAGCCATCCGTAGCGCCGCCCTTCCTATAATACCACTTGTCCGCCATGGTTCCCTTTTTCTTGTGTTAATAATTGAGAGCTGATTTGTTGAGATAACCACCTGCCAGTGAGCATGCAGGGAGGTCTAATCCCCAGTGGCGGATCCAGGGGGGGGGGGCCGCGGGGCCCGACCCCCCCCCCCTTGAGAAAAAAATCATGCAAAATCACACGATTTTTACCTTTTTAGGGGGTTGGGCCTCCCCCCCCCCCCCCCCTGGCGCTCAAGGGGGGGGGTGCAACTGAGCGACTTTTCGGCCGGCGCGATTTTCAAATTTTCGGGAGCGAAAAAAAAAAAAAGTTGGGCCCCCTCCCCTAAGAAATCCTGGATCCGCGCCTCCTAATCCCTCCTGGCCAAACTAGTGCAGACAGGCTTTAAGACTGAGATGTGATACAAAACATGACTATAAATTGTACACAGTTGCTGATCCAGGTGGGGCCGAATCGGATTTTACGGCCTAACAAAAAGGGGGGAGCGACGGAAGAAAAAAGGAGAAAAGAAAGAGAAAGAAGGGAACAAAGGAGAAGAGTGAGAAAAAAGAAAAAATAAGCTACCTTGAGTATTAAACGGGTCGTCAACATATTAGATAGGAAGGAAACCAACAATTACCCCAAGCTATATCCATAAATTTATAAATCAGCAGCGGATCGAGGGCTGGGGGGGGGGGCGAAGCGGCCGCCGCCTTCCCCATTTTTTGGAAGACGGCCTGAAATAAATGGAAGGGGGATAGTGTGGGGGGAAGACAAAGGATGAGATAAAGAGAAAAAGGATGAAAAGGAAGAAAAAAAATCGAGATGTAGAAAATGTATTCTCGCTTGCTTTACTTGCTCGCAATATCAGACGTTTAAATGTTCATGTTCTATTAAAAGTCAGACCGCCCCCCCCCCCCCTCCTCCGACGTAATATTGTATCCCCACACTATGCTATCAGCCTAATGAAAAAGTAAAATACCATTGCAACCTACTTTTCTTTAAACTAGATCAAAATGACGAAGTCTATGCGATGTAGTAAAGGAGAGAGAGGTGTGAGAGAAATAGAATTAAAGAGCGAGAGAGAGAGAGAGAGAGAGAGAGAGAGAGAGAGAGAGAGAGAGAGAGATAAAGAGAGAAGAAAACGGACTTTGACGACTGAAGAAAGGGTTTGGTCTAGAAAAACCTCAACTCCCTTAAATCGGTTTCTGACTGCAGCTTTGGCTTTTCAGGGATATTTGGTTTCGTCTTTGGGACTCCGTCTTGAAATACGATCTCTTTTGCAATCCTCTGCACATTGACACGGTGCATGATGGTCAAGTCAAAGCAAACAAATCTTACTCTGGTTTGGTTTGGTTTGGTTTTATTTATGATCATAAAATATGAAATACAAACATTATAACACATAAAGAAACAAAATAGTACAATAATTGACTAGGGCTATTCTAGAAATAGGAAACTATTAAAATCAAAATGAAGATCGAGAAATAATCAGCTTCAGATTAACCGACAAAGTTAATTTATTCTTCATCTGGGTCTTTTCAAGTTTACAAATAAATTTATGTGTAATTTCATATAATTTTCTGTTCACCATTTATTTATGAAGTGCTGAACAATATCGACCTTTTCTTAATTTTAGTAATGCAATTGTCGGTTTGTATGAACAGAACTCGTGATTGTATTTAATTACATTAAACATTTAATGGCTAATTCAACATCGCTGCCATAATTGAGTTAGTTGGTGAACATACATCTTACATGAAGGACACAATTAATGGTGGTCTTCTATTTATTCCAGACAACGCATATAATAGCAATGCTATGATATTTCTCCCCACAACGAAACAATGCCGACAACTAATCATAGTATACATTTTGCAGATGATGTTTTGATGCGTTACTGCATATAACATCCATGGGCGCTGTTACTTGCATCTAATTTCGGGTTTGTTCATGCTTCAATTGCTAATAATTATATCAAATTATAATGCTGGATGATAGATAGGCTGATGGAAGGCAATTCCGACGCTTCTGGGCATTTATCAAATTACGTTGTTTATTAGTTTGCTGATTGTATTATCTTTGAATTGGAGCTTTTTGTTACTGTGGCCCAGAGGATGTGCCGCCGATCAGAGACGGTGGGTATTGGAAATTAAGTCGAATGCAGTCGATTTCAAGAAAAGCATAGCATGATTTTGAATGAGCATTTGTTTAACATTGATAGCCGTTATAAAAAATAATGATGATGATAACTGTAATAATAATAATAATAATGATAATAGTAATGATGAAAATAATAATAACAAAGCGCGATCAAACTAATTGAACAAAATCAGCCCCTGGAAATTTAATATTCTTGTTCACTACATAAACGTGCAAACATGTCAATGAGGTAACACGTAATACCAACATGATTTCTATGGAACTTAAACTTATACACGGCATGAACAACTCTCAAATTGATTGATAACTGCATGCATCTCGTGGACCATCGAGGTGATTGCCATCAGGGGCGGTTCCAGGGGGCCGACGGGCGCGGCCCCCTGGCAAAAAATGGGTAAAAAAGTACTTTTGTTTAAATACTTTTTTAAATTTTGCTCAAGGGGGAGGGGGGGGGGGGTGTTGAGAAAAAAGAGGAATGTTCAAGCCCGCCCCCTTTGAGCCTGAACAAAAATTAGTGGTCCCCCCCCCTCTCCCTTATTGGAAAATTCTGGATCCGTTACTGATTGCCATACATACTGTAAATGTGGTGTCAGTCTTTAAGATGCGATTGGGGGTATTATGAGAGAAGATGTTTCATCACCATTCATTCGGTAATCTGTTTAATGTTTTTCGTAAAAAATGGTACAAACTATAATTATCGGACGGTTTTGGAGTCGGTAAAGTTGTTTGACCCGGATAATCATGAACTACCTGACATAATTATCTCGAACCACGTGAATCGGTATGCACGTGGGTACGTTGTTGTCTAGAGGTACTTTTGTAGGGTTTCGGGACAGTATTATTTGACCTTAAAATCAACTTTGGAAGAGAAGGTTAAAAAAAAGTCTAAATTGATCAAAACAACGGTAGGTGTGAAATACAATGGCAAATGACATCCTAAATACCCCCTGATGAAACTTTATGGCTTCATTGACCTCCTCTTTTCTTTTTAAATAATTAATTTTTTCTTCTTTGATTTTGTTTTTAAGTATTTGTTCCATATTTACAATTAAACAGAAGAGTTGTAAAACAATGCAAGGCGGGAGCAGGGCCGGCCGTGGCGGGGTGGTCCAACCCCCGTGAGCTATGGAATTAGTAAGTATATCAGGGAATCGTCCACCAAAACCTGGGGAGAGACATTATCCATTTAGTACATCTAAAAAGGTATGTTATAATAAATGGTAGATAAGGGAAGCGTATCTAGGTAAGCGTAGATATATACGGCAGGTAATGTAAATGCATCGTAAAATGTGAGTAGCCCTGATTAAAAGAAAAGCTTGTTCATGAAATGTGCTCGCACAGACGCAGTCAATGTCTTCACACACGGTCACAGACTTCTAGCGGGGGTGTGTGGGGGGGGGGGCAGGACCGCAGGAGAGTTGGAAAAGTTAAGTAATAATATTCAGAAAACAGTGTACTCATGCTGGTGAAGAGAGGTGGTTTATTCACAATGTGTGCGTCTTGAAAGGTGCGTGCAGGTCATTAATTATATACAACATTATCATGACAATTATTCCTTAAAATTGGTGGTCGCTCAGTTTGCTTGTTTGCATAATAGTCATTTCAGAATAGATATCAGATTTTCGGGCGAGAGACATCTCCGAAACCGTTTATGAATGTTTTTTTTTAAATTAATTTTCATGCTTGAAATACCCCATTTTGTATCTCTCTTTTATTGTTTGAGTGGAAATAAATATTGAATTGAACTGAATCGAACTTTTTTTTTATACTTTAACTAACTTTATTGATGTAGACTAACAAGAGCAATATGAAAAGGGAAGAAAGAAATGCCTTTTCCCACAAATAAAGATATCTGGATATTATTACAACATAAAATCAAAATTAGGCTCTTTAAAGTACGTGTTAGCAAGCAACAATAAATAATAGATTCTAATTCAGTGAATCATTGAATCGAGGATTAATTATTCTAAATAATATTAAACAGCAATTATGACTAGAAAAGCAAGCCTTAAAACAGGGATCAACATGAGATATCAAAACATATTGTTGCTCTCGGGTTCCCTTTATCGATATTGGAAATTGCCATTGTTGACATGCGATGCCTAGCAATTACTTGTGTTAGTGATATTTTGTACAAAACTTTAGTAATATAAAAATTAGTATTATTTAGGCTTTATTTACACAAGAAAGCCACTTCGGTTCCAATACTGCTCTTCCTGTGGGCCCTGGAATTATTACTACCCTCCGCCTTTTCTAGCTATCAAATTTATCCTGGGTGGAGAGTGACCTCTGCGGTTTAATGACCTGACATGTTAAGTGCCGAGCTGGGATTCGAACCCTCACCCCTTGAATTGAGAGTCAAGCGAATGAACCACTGTACCACAACACCTCCACACCGCTATAGGAAAGAGCTAATCATTTAGAAGGGGAATAATGACGGAAGGCTTTGATGAGGAGGAAGAAAGAGAGGAAGAGCAAGGAAGAAAGGGGAGAAAAATCAAAGGAAGAAATACGGATAATGTAAGACAGATGAAATACAAGAAAGGCAGACAGAAATAGAACTGCTTATGAAATAAATTATAATGGGGTTGGTGAGGGACGGCTTAGCTAAGGCTGAAAAAGGGATAGAGAGAGAGAGAGAGAGAGAGAGAGAGAGAGAAGCTGAGCGAGAAATAAAGAGAACATATAATGGAGAAAGTCATGCTGTATTGAAGGAGAGGAAATAGATGAAAAGCAGACTTAAAAGGCATGCAGAACCAGAGATGTACTTCGAGATAAGAAAACAACCATTTTCGCCTTCTTCCTTCTTACCCCATTATGACGTCAAAGCGAAGATAGGACCATGCGCTTAGCTTGCAATCACAAACCCTTGTCTGTTGTTGTGCGTAACAGCGTCTGCACTATGAGACTAGGATGACGGCATACTGCATACGCTACTTACTAAAGCTGCTCTGGACATAGTCAGAAATTCATTTAGAAACTGACAGAGCTAGACTCTGCTCGGGGCTTTTAAGGAAATGTGGGTAAAGTGTCAAATTAGAGTATGTTTTGGCAGACTACGGTTTTATTCAGTTGTCCATTAGTGGCAGTAGGAAGGAAATATAGGAAGAGAGAGAGAGAGAGAGAAGTCCATAATGATGTATTTGGTAAGTATCCTCACGTTTTGAATATAATTCCCTTCGTCTCCCAGTCCTTCCATTCCGGCCTACTTTTTGATCTATTATATATACTTTCTATATCGCATACCATCATGTAGATTGTAACGCTTAAAATATAACCTTTCAAAAATTAAAAAAAATTGTTTGACATTCATGATTGAATTGCACTCTCTCCACCTCCCCCCCCCCCCCCCCCCCCCCCCCCCCAAAAAAAAAAAAAATAATAAAATAAAAAATTCTACTTATTTAGTGCCACTATGGTATGCTTAATAATGCTATCGTAACTTAATTAACAATGACTTTCTCTAATTTTTTTCCCGGGTAATAGTAATATTCAAAAATGTATGTTGTAAGTTAATAAAATACATTTTTATTAGGTAAATATTTTTGGAAATGTTTAACATAAATTGATTCTTCACTTGAATAGGGATATAAATACTTCAGTCATGTTTAATTTCTTTTCACTGTTTTTCAAAATCGTTGGATAATCTCAATTTGTAATTCTTGGTAAGATTAACATCCATGTCTCTAGTTGCTGGTTATTTCATATAATGTCATATTATTTAATATCCCTGTTATGTATTTTATGTTTTGCCTTAGTTCATTGCTATTTTGTATGTTACAATGTATCTGGGCTAACTCGGCTCAAAGACAACTCGGCCCAGCTGCATTTTACCCTAACCCTAACTCTAATCCTAACTCTAACCGTAGCCGAGCTAGCCCGACTCCGTTGCAATGTATATACATGACCAGCGTGAAAAACAGCTCTGGGTGACATTGCCATCTTGGATAAATATTTTTGAATAAATAAATTAATAAATGAATAAATAAAGGGAAAGTTTTAAAAAACGAAAGAAAAATGAGAAGTAGTAATAACAAAGGACAGGAAATTGCCTGACACAGTTTTTTATTCACAATACCATAATAAATAGGCCGAAATATTGAATTAATTGGACCCTCGTTATCTGACATAATGCCTAATTCGTTTTCGTACGCATCACATCACATCCAAATTAAACGTACGGGCTCGGGGTACGATGAATTATTTCTGTTATAATGCTATCTATTTATCATTTCATTTCTGTTCTGCTTATGTGAAATGGTTTACAAGGCAATTTGTCTACATCGGACGCATTAAGAAGTCTACTCCTGACACTTTTTTATATTGAATTCTTTACAGTTGATCAATGGAATAGCAACATTTACTTTTATTTTGTTACATTTTTTGTACGAACTTATAATTATGTGAAATATTATGACGATGAAAATGAACGACTAAAGCCCATCAGTACTAGTGTAAAGGAGGGATTAGACCACACTGCAAGGTCACTGGACAGGTGGTTATCTCATCAACTCAGCTCTCAAACAACATAAGAAAAAGAGGATCATGGGGACCAATGGTCGCCGATTAGGCATTGTTTGTTATATAGAGGGCGCAAGTAGCTACAAGTAGCGCAGTGGGCCTTTAAGGGCGTCTTAATGATGTTCTTGCCAACTTCCTATAGATACCGCATTATCAAACTAGTCGATATGCAATGTAGAATTTCAAAAAATACACAATACAGAATATACGTGACATATGAATATGCCAAGACCTTTTACAAGACGAGAAAAGCAATATATGGGGTCATACAATCATCTAGATAGAATCAAGACGACAGCCCAAACCCAATTCTGACATTCATCCCGTTTGCAAGGCGGGTCGTTGCATTATTGGGTACACGGTATGACGTAAATTGAGTAATATATCCCTCAGATTTATGAAATGCATTCCATATCATGTGGTTATTTGGCAGACGATCGATCGAATGGTAGGCGATACCACCTGCCCTGGTATCGAGGGATACTAGCTGCAAAGGTTTGAAAACTAAATGTAAAAAATAAGTGCAAAGTCAAACCTGCCTTAGTGAAAACCTGTCTACAAAGATCACATGTTTTGTTTCCCTTGAAAATGGTTTGTCATTGAAACATGTACTATAGGAGCCTGTACATAAAGACCACCTGCCTATAAAGACCACTTTTCAAGTGTCTTCCTTGGGTGGTCTTTATGGGCAGGTTTCACTGTATTTAGATCCACTGTGAGCTCGCTCGATCAAAGTAGAGGTAGTATCATGATGATAGAATGATATGAATAGGGAGTGGGGTAGGGTCAAGGGGTGGGGATGGAGGGGGTACCTTCAGAGTTCCAAGCTATCATTTAAATCCTTGAAAATTCGCTCCCCTTCTTCAGAAACGGGAAATCAGGGAAATCGACTTTTAAATTATTTGTTTAAGAATAAATCATAAATCACGGAAAATCCTTGCCCTCCCCACAACGAAAGGAGTCAGCACTCACTATATGCCTTGTCCAAACTCCACGATTAGTGCTCTTAGCTCCTAAGTGTCCGCAAATCCTGTTAATTAATGACGTCTCAGACTCGACAGCGGTTTAGTTATGAGCCGGGTATTTAAAAGGTCCACAGGGGAAAACTTATTGAATTTCGTTTCATAAGCGTTCCTATAATAAGCAGAGGAACTCGTATCGAAGCTTCATGATATAGGAATTTGCATCGGCTGTACATAATATATCTAACGTTTAAAGAACATAATGAATTATCACCACTTGACGCTTGCGACAAAAGGATGTGCAATTTCTTAGGATAAAATTCCAATTCATGGATTACCTTTTTTAAATTTAAATCTAAACACTGACTAATACAACACCGACGACAACAACAACAACAGCAACAACAACTATTACAACGAGAACGACAAAAACAGGAAGAATGACTATGATAATGATAATGATAACCACAAAATTAATGGCGTGGGAAGCTTAGTTTGGAACGAGGTTATTAATATTCGGAGAAGGCCGTTGTAGTGGTATTTGTGTTTTATAAGCAATTTTTCACTCCGAACATCGCACAATTGACGTTCCCTGGGGAAGTATCTACAAGCAGACGCTAATTAATTTTCGCTTGGTCGATATACTCAATCAATGAAATTAAATGTCGGGTGACGCACTCAAAATACACATTCATGTTGAGAGTGCATTATTGATTGAGAGAGAAAGAGAAAGAGGGGAGGGAGAGAGGGAGAGAGAGGGGTAGAGGGAGGGAGGGGGAGAGATAGATAGAGAGATGAAGAATAGTGGGTGGTTGGGTGGATGGTGTCTGTGTGTGTGAGTGTTCGAGAGTGAGATAAAGCATGAACCTAATAGAATGGACTATCGACGAAGCAGTTTCTTTGATCATGAACCTAATAGAAGCAACTGTTACACCGAGTGGGAGGGAGGACATATTTTGAGGAGATAAGGTATTATAAAGGAAGGACAAGGGCAGGATGATAAAGAAAAAGGAGAGAGAGAGAGAGAGAAATGGGAAGGGGGAAATGAGGGTTAAAGAGGTTTGGGAAAGGAGAAACATGGGAAGGGAAGGGTTAAAGAGGGAGAGTGTAAAAAGAAGCACATCAGGGACAGACAATAGTGAGCGGGAGAAACCTCGAGGAGGCCCGGCCCGAGAAAGCTGTGATATAAGACAGAGGAAAGAGAAAAGAGAGAGAAGAAGAAGAAGAGGGAGAGGAGGAGGAGGTGGAGGAGCAAACAAACTACATTGTAATATTGTTTCAATAAGCTGTAGATATACTCCCTTCCCTTTCCTTGTCTTTTGTAGTTAATTGTGAGTATCGGTTCATGTATCCCTGTAAACTCCCTTTCCCTGTTTTAGCGTGTATTTGTATCGTATAAACTTAAATTTAGTTGATTATGTCATTTGTATATAGTTTAAGGAGCATATCCACAATGAGTTCTGCTTTTCCATAGGCTCCGCCACCTATCTATTTATGTTCAATTCAAGGACAATATTCTGAATAGTGTGTACCGGTATTGTATGCACATGCATATTATAATCATTTTCAATATGTTGTTACACTATTTTTAAAATGAGATATTGTGGAAACCAATAAACTATCTATCTATCTATCTATCTATCTATCTATATATCACGATTAGCAGGAAATAGACATGAAATAGATTACTACCACGCGAGTGCCATATATTCACAAGTAGAGACGTAATTATTCGTAGCCTGACATTATAAATTGACCCAATCTCCCAACTCTCAATCCGTCATCGCACGTACTTCACGTCGTTCACGTTTGACATGAACATTTCGTCCGTCTCATGAAATCTCAATTTAATAATTCCAGCCCTGTGTCAAGACATTGGTGTATACGAGATAATGTGGCATCGAAGCAACCTCATGAATACATCTGAAGTAGTATTGATTTTGTGTAGCCATTTCTCTTTGTGCTTGATGCGTATTCAGTATAATTAAAAAGGATTTGTAGGTATAAGACACGTCGAGAGCAAAACATGAAACAAACATTAGACGAAAATAAAACAAAAACAAAATGTAAAACGAACACAAACATGCTTAAATCAACAGACAGAAAGACAAAAGGACAGAGGCAGACAAACAGACAGACGGACATTACAAGTCATAGAACGAGAGACAATAGGTAACAGAAACTCACTCACACTCACGCACACACCAGCACACACGCACACACACTGTACTACACAATTATGAGGAAAGCTTGCGATAGGAGACAGGGAGATGGGTATAATGGAGAAAGGGATATGATATGCCAGAGGGACCTAGAAAGAGAGAGATAGAGAATGGTTTCTGAACTTCATAATTATTAAGACGATAAAAACTGCAATTAATAACAAACCAACCAGCAAACCAAGTTTACCAACCAACCAACAAACAAACCAATCAACAACCAAACCAATAAACTAACCAACCAACAAACAAACAAACCAACCAAGCAAGAAACCTTCCAATCCCGAAAACAACAAATCAACCAACTAACTAACTAACCCACCAACTAACTAACCAACCAACCAACCAACCAATTAACTAACCAACCAACCAACTAAACAAACAAAACAATGGGACAAGGACAGTCACAGCAGAGAATTGATATTTCAAGAGAAAAAAATACATAGTGATTGTGAATGACAGAGGGAAAGACGCAATGAGATAGAGAGAGAGAGAGAGAGAGAGAAATACATAGTAATAGTGAATGACAGAGGGAAAGACGCAATGAGACAGATAGACAGAGAGAGAGAGAGAGAGAGAGAGAGATTAAAAAAAAAATACATAGTAATAGTGAATGACAGAGGGAAAGACGCAATGAGACAGATAGACAGAGAGAGAGAGAGAGAGAGAGAGAGAGATTAAAAAAAATACATAGTAATAGTGAATGACAGAGGGAAAGAGGCAATGAGACAGATAGACAGAGAGAGAGAGAGAGAGATGGGGGGGGGGGAGAGAGAGAGAGAGAGAGAGTGAGCAGTGAAGGGGATGATATTATGTGTCTGCCAGGGCAAACGGTAAACGGCGGATCAATCATCGAAGTATTTCCCACTAATGTTTCTCTCGAGATCACATTTAATCCCACTCACTGCTACATGCCACATACATAAACAAAACACTTAAAAATGGGGACCATGATGAAAATGGGAAGATGGAAAATTGATGGAGCGATACATTAGATGAGGCCAGGTTTCCGATCTCCATATGAGACTGTAAAACTGAAAATGGTCGACAAATTCACACTGTATCTGTAAGGGGAGTACAAATACGAAATGACTGAGACCTTTATTTGATGATTATTTCTCTCTATTTTTACCATAGATACAAAGTAAGCCGACCATGTACTCTGTATACAATACTCACGATAAAAGAACGTACCAAATCAATCGCAATTTTGTTGATAATAGGGGTCACTTCCTTTATGACTTAGTTGTGATTAATGAACGAGAGAAAGTAGACGCTATCGTCATCGATTGACGTGTTGGATCATCACAAAGTACAGAAATCTTGTTACTAATAACAATTACTAATGTTTATCGGCCTTGTATTACATTACAACTGTATTCGAAATGTGTCTGCTTTTTATTCCACTGCTTGCTCGTCGTTCTTCACTCCGTCAAAGTTTTATACCACGTGACCAGGCATTTATTTTGCCTAACACGTAATTTTGCTAATGACCGGTTATTAGTAAAATCATGTTATAAAACATAATTTTATAAAACAATAAAACATCATCTTATAAAACAACTAATACACATCATTTTGTTCGGGCATTAGTAAAATTACCCACACTCGGTAACTCCAAAACAGTCCAAACACCCCCGCCTACCGCCTCGGGCGTGTTAGACTGTTCCAAAGGTACGTTGTGTGGGTAATTCTTACTAATGTCCTAACTGATGTGTTTTATTTGTTCTTTAAGATGATGTTTTATTTGTTTTATAAAATGATGTTTTAAAACATGATTTTTCTAATGACCGGTCATTAGAATGGAATAATGACCAGTCAATATCCAAATTACGCGTTAAGCAAAAACAAATGCCAGGTCACGTGTACGCTTTCAACCAATCATTTGATTAGGACCCACATCATTATCTTATAATTCTTACAAACGCTCTCACTACTGTGTACTATTTGTATACTATAGTCTCCATCTTGCAAGGATGAACTGACTGGAGAATAAAGAGGGGCACACTAACTAGGACATGGAATGATATTACAGCTGAAGACAGGAAGTTGTGCAGAATCTGTGTCCCAATTAGATCCATTTCATTGTTGCCCCCAACGGCCTCCCAGCTATAAAATATAAATAGATAGATAGATATTGTTTATATTTTATTTATTCTCTTTCATTTATGTATATATCATCATCTGCGTCTATGTCTGATGCTGTTTAATGCACATAATTTGTCTACGTTTAATTATATCATTTTTAAATTGTTATTATCCTTCTGTTGATCTTATATACAAATATACCATTCTTTACATTCGTTCTTGTATACGTATTGTACTTTCTTATGTTTGCGTTTGTATGTATGCACGGATTTGCAGTAGAACAGCCATTGTGTCTGCCTGCTGGAATAAAATGAAAATAAGATGAGGGAATGCGCAGCCCCATTTTCCCGACCTTTGCTTCTGATCAGTCGATGTCGTGGAAGATACGAAACATTATACGAAATTGGCAGTTAGGAGGATGTAATAGCAGGAGAGACCCATTGCAGAGAGATAGAGAGAGAGAGAGAGAGAGATAAGGGGTTCTCAGATCAGATCAGAGCATAATATAGAAGGTATGAGAGAGAGAGAGAGAGAGAGAGAGAGAGAGAGAGCTTGTTGGCGTGTACGCGCGTGTGTGCGTGTGCGTGTGTGCGTGTGTGTTTGTGCATGTGAGAGAGAAAATGAATGAGAGAGAGAGAGAGAGAGAGAGCGAGAGGGGAGAGAGGGGAGAGAAAGTATATGTACGGTTGTGGTTGTGTGTGTGTGGGTGTGTGAGAGAGAGAGAAAGAGAGAAAGGAGAGAGAGAGAGAGAGTGAGAGAGAGAGAGAGAGAGAGAGAGAAAGGGGGTAGAGAAAAACAAACAAATGGAGGAGGGGACAACTAAGCCCGTTGGGATGTCTCGGGGATGGGAAAAGTGAAGGATGAAAAGTGATCGCTAAGAATAATCATCTTCCTGCATCCATCATCCACCGTAATGCTTTTACCAGTGTCCGGCTCAAGCACCTATGAGGGGTTTCTGGCGGCCACGATGAAAAAGGCAAATACAGCAGACATCACGTGATCCCTGACGTCATCATGTTAAATCCGGTGGATGAGTCATTAGCCTTGCTATGATACTCATTAAAGCCTAGTTCATTTCCTCACACATGCCGAGACGAGGACAGAGAGTTGTATGAGTAAGAGCAAGGATTTGTGCTAAAAGCGTTTCGTTAAAGATATAGACCGGTAGTGATACAATTGTGGTTCAAGGGTTTTGGGTGCAAAATATCCATTCAATATTGATAAAATGTTGCCTTCGGAGGTTTAGAGGGCAACATATCAACCTACATTCGCGGAAAAGCAGAAACATAAGCCCAAATGTTCAATGGACCCCTTTGAAAAACAGCTTATAGCTGACAAGGGCAATCCATCCCATCTTTCCAGGCCGGATCGATATGAGAATTTACCAAATGTATCATTTAGTAGGCGGTTTCCCGGCAAAATGTGTATCAACACGTATTAGTCAAAACATATTCTATCACATGATTGGTAATAAGAGCTTTCATTTCATTTTCTGAAAAGGGGCGTTTCCAAAACTGGTCATTGCATCGTGAAAGAGACAAAACAAATGGACCATTCTCGCAATGTAATCAAAATTAATGCATAAATCTTTGTTAAGTGCAATGCTACAAATTATTTCATTCATCTGTTATTGATCATTGTATTTCAATAGTCAGAATGCAAATAGCATACGCTAGTTGTTGCTAGGTAGGACATATAATTAGTGCTTGTCCTACCTAGCACTACTTGATATATGAAATTCGCATTCTGACTATTAACATACAAAACTCGTAATAGGTGATCTTTTTGAATGAACTAATTTGTAATGAGGCACGTACATAAGAAAGATTGATGCATATTTTGATTACATTACGAAAAAGGAAAGGATTGGGAAAGGATGTTCATACAGAATTGGTGTTTGCTATTAGGAGTTGGAATCATCACAATGAAAAAAGAATTCGACTAGATATCGCCGATAGTTATATGAACTGCACTCGGGATATGGGTAGATGGGACAAACATGCACGCACAAATGGCATCGATTTTTGGTCAAAAATGACTTTCCAGCTATTTCTCGTCATTTTTGGAATTAAAAAAACATTCAAAAGAGCATTCAATTTCAGCTACTACTTTTTTTTTTGGAGGGGGGGGGGTGGAGGGGAGAGGTTCTATGATTTTCTTCGAAACTTTAACGAATGAGAAAGCCTTAAAGGGAAAGTCCACCCCAAAAATAAGTTTGTTTCGATAGAGGCAGAATAATAAGAAAATCAGGTGAGTGAAAGTTTGAGCAAATTCTGAATGAAAATAAGAAAGTTATGAATTATTGAAGTTGTGATCAATCAAATACAAATTGGTAACTCTGTGACTTATCATACGAGCTCTCCTTCATTTGCTTTGTGCATAATATTCCATAAAATCATGTTTTCTTCGTTATTGATGACGGAATATATATTTGTTCCTTGCAGGGGGAGTATAGAAACATATTTGCAATTATTATATTTAGGGTGCATGTATGGTTGAAATTTTTCTTGAGGGAAAATGAAAATTTTAGATTTTTTTAGTACTGAGCAAATGGAAGTTGAGCTCGCATGATACGTCATAGAGTTGCCAATTTGTGTTTGATTGATCACAACTTCAAAAATCCTAACTTCCTTATTTTTAATCGGAATTTGCTCAAACTTTCACTGACTTGTTTCTCTCATTTTTCTACTCCTATTAAAACTAACTTAATTTCAGGGTGGACTTTCCCTTTAAGATAAATGTTGCCTTAACCACAACTCAGCTTTTGAAACCCATTTATCGAAATTGAAGAAATAGACGGAGGATGAGTTCTACCGTAATAATTGTACGGGCACACTGTGCCAGCGGCGCCGACGCTTGAATGTAATTTTATGTAATCATAAAATACAGTATTTTGTCTTCAATATAAAGTATAGTCTTCCTATAATAAAATATGTGTTTCGGAGACGATAAAAAAAAACTGTTCCCTGTCTAATTACGCGTCTTGTTCTCCTCACCAGACTTCTCTCTCTCTCTCTCTCTCTCTCTCTTTCTTTCTATCTGTTGTCTCTGCATGTATGGCTCTCTCTCTCTCTTTCTCTCTCTTCCTGTCTCTCTTTCTTTCTCTCTCTCTCTCTTCCTCTCTCGTTTTCTGTCTCTCGTTCTTTCTCTCTCTTCCTCTCTCATTTTCTGTCTCTCTCTTTCTTTCTCTCTCTCTCTTTCTGTCTCTCTCTCTCTCTTTCTCTCTCTCTCTCTCTCTTCCTCTCTCGTTTTCTTTCTCACTGTTTATTCTTGTCACACCCGTTCTTCTCTCTCTTAATAATCATCTTCATTCAGTGTAAATGGCTTCGAGGAAAAACACGCGTCCTCCCAAAATCATAAACAAGTTATTTTCTCTGTCTTAGAATCCTTGGGGCCTTTTATCAATTACCATTTTCTGTGAAAATCAAGAATGAAATACGTTATTCGAAAACTCGGTTGAGTTCACTGACAGTAATTATGGAGATCTCAGCGTCTGTTCCTCGTCTCGTTTTTGCATTTGGTTTTTGGTGATGATGATTTTGATAGGAATGATGTTAGTGATGATAACGGTCATTGTGGTGGTGATGGTGATGGTGATGGTGGTGGTGGTGATGGTGATGGTGATGGTGATGGTGGTGGTGGTGATGGTGATGGTGATGATGGTGATGGTGATGGTGATGGTGATGGTGGTGGTGATGGTGGTGGTGATGGTGATGGTGATGGTGATGGTGGTGGTGATGGTGGTGGTGATGATGATGATGGGGGTGATGGTGGTGGTGGTGGTGATGGCGATGGTGATGATGGTGGTGGTGATGATGATACTTATAATGATGGTGACGGTGGTGGTGGTGGTGGTGGTGGTGATGATGGTGGTGATGGTGATGATGATCGTGGTGGTGATGGCGATGGTGATGATGGTGATGGTGATGATGGTAATAACGATAATGAATATACTGATGATGATGGTGATGGTGGTAATGGTGATGATGGTGGTGGTGGTGGTGGTGATGATGATAATAATGATGATACAAAAACCTGTCACCACATCTGTGTTATGGTTGATGAATAAAGAAGAAAAACATGAACAAAAAAGCCTAATAACAAACAAACGAACAAAGAAAAATCATAAATACACAAATAGATATCATCGCTGAAATAAAAGCCCAAATGCTCTGCCATTACAAAAAAAGTTTTTATCCCTGTGATAAACCTAGTTGAATATATATCTCAATAATTGAAACGCAGAACAAATTTACAACGAGGTTAATGTCATTTAAGAAGGTTGATGCCGATGACCTAATAAAACTCAAATTCGACTGATGTCGCTGTATGAAACTGGAGGAAATTAATATCAATTTGGAGAGTTACATTTGGAAAGGTCAAATTACTGGCCGCATCTAATATTAAGCTCATAGCTCTTAGAGCCGATGTTTTTCTGAATCGGCAAGAGTGGTTTAAAATGAAATATCCTCTCCCTTAAATAAAAGAAGTATAGGTCGCATATACATGAACCATCAATTCATAATATTATGAATCGAAACGGAGACCACTTTCTTGTGGGAAAAGATTTTAAAAGTAACATGGGTTCTCATATAGATGCAGGAATATTTTTATCTTGTTTATTTATTTATGTTATTTAAAGTCCTAAGAATAGATCAGCGCAGATACATTAATAGAACCTTCAGATTTCCAGCTCCCTATAATGATACAATTAACGATAATAATAACAAAAATGATGTATCTTTCTATGTAATTTATTTATTCTACTGTCTGTGTTGATTCAATAAAACGGTATTCTTATAACAATAACTTTAATTATTTTTGTAATATTTTCCCTAAAGTTGGCAGCGCTAAAAGAGAAAGTATTTTGTATGCGTATGTGTGTGTGTGGGTGTGTGTAACGGATATAATACTCTAAAACTAGCGGCCAATGAAATGTCAAACACTAACAAAGTTGGAAATGATAAACAAACAAAAATACCAACAAACAAGTAATACAACAAACAAAGCAAATAATTTAGCAGGGCGCGGAAAGGAATGTACAATGTAAATTCTGACTTGAAATCCTGTCGACTCTACTTCACGTGCAAACACATGTTCGTCTCCCCACCCCCAGAATTCATGAAATGCAATTTCCCCTTTTGGTTCAAAAAGTAAATTGATTTGCACAAATTGAACAAATATCTCCCGATAGTATTTGACACCACATTGTGACTGTGTAGTCCCATAAACCCAAATCTGTATGCTGTTATCATCAGCAAGACGTAGATTTGAGAAGCAAAGTGATGTCCGTTCTTTTTTTTTTACTTCATCAAAAAGCCCTGCAGTAGATATGCACGTTTTCCGGACGTCAAATTATTACACTTTTTAATATGTCCTAACTGCCTTGTCTTTCTGATTTTTTCTTATGTATAAATCCTTTACAACCATTTCTATGGAATAAGTCAACACTAATTTCAATAATTCAT
This sequence comes from Strongylocentrotus purpuratus, assembly GCF_000002235.5. Classification (NCBI taxonomy): domain Eukaryota; kingdom Metazoa; phylum Echinodermata; class Echinoidea; order Camarodonta; family Strongylocentrotidae; genus Strongylocentrotus; species Strongylocentrotus purpuratus. Next base: position 22,932,028 of record NW_022145606.1, read on the forward strand.
CAAAGACTGATGACATTACACCCATTTGCGAATGTTTGGTTCTATATATAATGTTAGCCATAATATAATAGATTTGGTTTATCTCTAAGTTCGTGAAACGATTGATAAGTTAATATGATTTTACCTTTAAATAGATAATTTATATCTTTTCAGAGCTCTATTGATTAATCTAGATAGTCTAGAGATTAATCAATGAATTTCTAAGAAGATATAAACTTTATATCGTCACACTCATTACATAAAAGAATGCAAACCAGATGTATTCCAACTTTATGGGCAAACGTGTTATAAAACAGCATGGCCGCCTTGTGGGCTTTATTTCTGTGTAGTTACATGAAAAAGGTTCACCAAGAAACCTACATTTTGGCCATCCAGGGGTTTATCCCTCTGTAAACCTCAAAATGAAATCGAGACCATCAAAAACAATGTAAACAAGAAAATCGGGAGATGAAAAGATAGAAATGGATACGACGACAGGAGACCATAGACTCTCCACCTGATCGTTGGGGGAGGCATACAGGTATCATATCATCTGATTGGAGCAAGAAGGGCATTAGTATACACATAATACACAGCAGTGAGGGCATTAGTAAGATTTACCCACACAAGTACAGTCTAACACGCCTGGGACAATAGCCGAGGTTGTTTGGACTGTTTTGAAGGTACCAAGTGTGGGTAATTTTACTAATATCCGAACAAAATGTTGTGTATTATATGTTTTATAAGATTATGTTTTATTTTCATAATGATGTTTTATAACATGATTTTGATAATGACCGGTCATTATCCAAATTACTTGTTAGGCAAAATAAATGTCTGGTCACGTGTATACTCTCAACCAATCATTATTGATTAGGACTTACGTCATCATCTTATAACACATATTGTCCAACACATAGTTAACCTCCTTCTGGGACTGAACAGACAAAATGTGGGAATCATACGATAAAGTTCCATTATTTTTTATTCCATCAAGTCTATCGGGAGACATGCAGGTGAAAATTTTGGAGCAAAAAGGGCTTAAGCACATATAGTTCAACATAGGGTTAACGTCCTTTAGGATTTGAACATGGAGAAATAATGTAGTAAAATGTATATTCCAGATGTTTCTACATCATTTCTTTGAATGTGAAGATAAACCGGTATAGTACCATCTATTTTTTGGAGCCAGAAGGGCGTTGTAAGTTTAACACAGAGTTAACGTCCTTCTGAATCTGAAGATATGATCTAATTTGGGAATCATGCGGTAAAATGTAATTATAAGTAACGTCGTATAGAGGATTGGGAAGACAACGAAACAAGTGATAAACGTGATGAGGAAAGTGAAATCAGCAAAGAGCCCTTTTAAAGAAAAGAAACAAATACAAAAAAAGAAGACGACAAAGAAGAAGAAGAATAAATAAAAGAAGAAGGAAATAAAATAGAAATAGAAGTAGAAGAAGATGAAAAAGGGAAGTAAGAGCAACTTTATACTCATAGGTAGACAGTTAAATGTCGGTCTGTATTTTTAATCAAAGAGCGTTTATCCACGTAAAAATGATAATCAATATGTACTTTTGCATTTTGATTTGTGGCCGGCGATATCCAAATCATTACCTGCAACTAATTAGTGTGTTTTACTCATATCCCTGTATTTTTTTTTTTTTTTTAGATATTCGGTTTAATGGTATGAACACTGTGGTTGCTTTTGAAGGTTTTTTAAAACTATGTTTGTTTGTTTGTGTATTTTTATTTATTTTTTGTTCTTGTTTAATTGAATGCATGTCTTTAGATGCATATGTATTTGGTAATATGATATGTTTATCTGACGATAAACTCTTATACTCTCACATACTATCATGACTGGTGCAATTTTGCAATCGCATGTAATTAGATGCAGAGTGTTGGTTTACCCATAAGGGGCTCGTTGGTGTATTTTCGTCTGTTATGGGGGGGGGGGGTGATGGGAATAGCATTGACCTGGGTGAGGGAGGGGTTTATCAACATAATTTCACATTTCTCTCCCCCCCCCCCCCTTCTCTCTCTCTCTCTCTCTCTCTCGCTAACTTTCTCCCCCTCTCCCCCTCTCTCTCTCTAGCACCCCCCCTCTCTGTCTCTCATCCTTCTGCCTTTTGGTGGGGACACCCCCTCTCCGGCGCCCCTTCATGCCCTGCCGAGCCTACGCCACTGCTATATCCTCACACTTCATCGGTGGACCATGCCTGCCTTTAGTTTCTTGACACAACCTTCACACCTGAGCAAGGCGCGATGACACCATCCCAGCTTCATCGCCACACTTCCGGGTGCTTGCATCATTAAACATCCCCCAGGCGTAAACAGACTTCACGCCTTGCAAGCAATGGCCACCCCCCCCCCCCCCCCCCCCCCCCATGATTGTGAGCTCTACGTTCATCGGGAAGCAGGCGCGGTTCGAAAAAGAATGTATTGTTGGTTGTGAAGAAAAGGGGGGGGGGGGCTCTGGGTTTATTGTATTCATTTTCTACATGTGCGTATATCTTTAACTAGTCAAAAAAAAATTGGGGACGTATTCTAATTTTGGTTGTTGTTGTTGTGTGTTTGTTTGTTTGTTGTTGTTGTTTTGTTTTTTTTTTGGGGGGGGGCTTGATTTTCTCTTCAGCCCCCATAACCCCTCTACAACCGCTTGAGAATTGAGAAATCATATATTATTTTCGAACAACATAACAAATACCATGATGATAGAAGGATACGTTGGTTGACTTTCATATAGTTTAATATGTTAGTAACGGAGATGCATGGTGCATGCTGGGTGTTTATTTGACTTTCATTATGGATTTCAAAAAAAGTAAAGAGCTATCTCTGTCTATAATTTTTTCTGGAAATGATTTAGCTATTAACTGAACAAAATGCGATTTTATTCCCCAAGTTACAATGCAGCAGGCGCGTATGCAGGATTTTTTTTCAAGGGGGGGGGGGGTTTAACATTTTTAAATCGGGCCGAAAATTTCGCATCGACTCAGCCAGCCGCTGAATAAGCGGGGGGGGGGGGGGGGGTAAGAGGACACTTTTTTTCTTTTCTATTTTGGTCTCGAAATTTGAAAATTTGACATTTTGCTCCATTGGGGGGGGGGGTGAGGTATTATAAGATTGTAAGATATTATTAAAAAAAAATAAAAAAAACCCAAAGGGGGGGGGGGGTTAGGTTTTTTTTCAGGGGGGGTTTATACACATAAAAAATACCAAAGACCCCCCCCCCCCTGCGTTCGCGCCTGCAATGCAGGTTATTAAAAATAGCAAATGTAATATTACTTTTTCTTTATATTTGAAAATTCATTTAAAGCACTTAAATTTTATCAAAGTAGGCGCTGTAGAAGTGTAATGTCTTTTATTAAACGTATATATGGTGTCATTTTAGTGACGGAGGACATTTCCGAGCTTAGTCCGTTAGCAGTGCACTGCACTGTAATATCCTATACTATATGCAGAACTTGTATATGGTGCGCATATTAAAATGGTTCCGCCAGTTTGTGAATGCTTTGAATGACGTTATTCAGAAGAGACAGTGTGTGCTTTCTGTTCGTAATTGGTGAATTGTGATTCGATTGATATACGGAATGGTGTGTCACTCTACGGGTAGAACTGCAGCTCTGGTCGGCAGCGTTTCAAGGAACGATGTCATGAGTACAGTTCAACGACATCCCAATTAAACCGTGTGTTAACTTTAACACATGCGTTCCAATTGATTCAGGCGAACTTGTACATTCTTATCTTTCCATATTAGATTTGTTAATAATGACCAGAATATCTCATACGTTTTGGGAAACAATTCACAAATATAATCACTTTGAGCGATAAGAGAGATGTGATATATATGAGCAAATTCGTGAATTATTATGTATATAGATTTCAAACCCGCATAGTGTTTAAGATTAGCTTACCATTATCATCATCATCATCATCATAATCATCATCGTCATTATTATTATCATCATCATACAATCATTATTATTATCATCATCATCCTTATTATTTTTTTTATAATCATCATCCTCATCATGTTTGTTTTTGTCAGTTCCATTATTATTTTATCTACTTGTTAATTTATTTATTTTATATTTGTATTATTATCATGATTATAATTATTAATATTATCGTTAATATTATTATCATTACTTTCAATTTTATTATTACAACCGTAAAAGTAGTAGTAGCAGTAGTAGTCGTCGTCGTAGTAGTAATAGTACTGTTAGTCGTATTACTAGGCTAGTATGTATTACTACTACTACTGTTACTATGATGTCTATATTTTGTAGAAAAAAAATGCAAGTATAGATAAACAAGATTGACAGTACCGAAAATACCATTTCCTGATTGTGAGAATACACATTTAAATTAATACAGCAATTAAACAAAAAAGAGTCACTTGAATCAAAAAAAGTATAGCTTCACATTGCCCGCTGCTTGAAATCTCACAGCTGGTAAATTTATTTCGCACATTAAAAAAAAAATCACATCCACAATATGCCTATTGATAATACTTAAATATTATATATATAACACCTTCGCAAAGACTTTTGAACAAAAAAAAACTTAAGTTCATATCCATGTCCATCACTGTTTTGAAATATACGCCCATTGAAATGACGCATTGTGTAATCCGAACATAATTTCATTGGGATATGCAATGAGCAGTTGAAATGTCATTGAGATGATTTTTCTGAAGTACTTGTGATTGCGTTTTTAACGGTTTTTACAAGATGACATTATTTCACGAGGTGAAAATGTATTCTTTTCGAAATTGTAGATAAAAAAGGAAGATAAATGCATTTACAGGTGAACACATATTCTAAACATATTTTGATAAATTGTTACATTACAAAACTGAAATATCATATATTGGTTTACACTTAAACACACCACACATAATAAATATCATATTGTAACATAAAATATATAAATTTACTGTTATTTACATAATTCTATACAGATAAAGAAGCCCGCGAAGTGTAGTGAATTAATCAAATGTGTGCTTTGCACTAAAGCCTTTATATCTCGACTATGACCTTGTATCAACTGTGATAACAAATAGTAATCAAAGAGCTGTTTTTTGTGCATTTCTTTCAGTGGATATTAAAATAATTACTATTTCAGTTTTGAAGGATGGTATTTGATTATAAGATGATAATGATATAATTTTCTAAATTTCTTGGAGATTTGTGGTGAAATTTCAGAGAATATATGGCAATTTTTATTATTACTGAAATGAATCAGGTCCTCCAAACCACTTTTATAAATAGAGAATCTCCCTTTTTATCATGTAGATGGTGACTGCTTTTTCTAAAACAAACAAACAATGTTGACAATCTTTTCAAATATGTAGCCTATGTATTTCCTTAAAGGAACTTGTGGAGGTATCATGGTAAAGTGATTCATTCACTAACGTCCTTTGGGAAGACATTAATATACTCTCGCCAGTCTCCACCCAGGTGTTTATGGGTACCAGGCAAATGCTGGAGTAATAATAATTGAAGGGCTCTCAGGAACAACAAGCTTAAAGGTAAAGACCAGTATTGGAAACGCCACAATTTCAAAAAATGAAATGGAAGCTCTCATTACCAATCATGTGAAAGAATATGTTTTGACTAATACATGATGATAAAAAATTTGCCGGGAAACAGCCTACTAATTCATATATTTGGTAAATTTGTTTCTCTCATGGTCTGTGAGAGATATAGGGTAGTCCCATATACATCTTTCTGTGTATAGTGCTTGTAACTTTACGAAGAATGGGCCAAGTTTCTGATCATTTTGATGATTCCAGAACCTTGCAGATGCTAGATGCTAGATGATCAACCTTTTCTGATCGATTCCACAACGTTTCTTTCACAATGCAATCGCATGACCATAACTGGTCTTTACCTTTAAATGGATGCGGATAAGGCTTCCCTTGTTTTACAACATTACCACTTTCATTGTTATTATTATTATCATCATTATTACAATAATAAATATAATTATTTTTTGCTATTATTTTATGATTATTATCATATGATAGGGGTTCTAATTAGGGGATATAAGTAATTATTTCAAAACCTTCCTAGAATTTAATAATCTATTACTAAGAGTAAAGCATGTGCAGCTACTGCCTCACAAAATAATGTGTCAATCACAAGCTTGTTTGGGTGAAAACACGTACTGTACATTGAGGATTATAATAACAAATACATTAAGGCGAGACGTCAAAAATAAATATACCAGCCAGCGGTAGCTAACTGCACTTGTGCGTCCTGGCTGCATTTTTTAAATTAGCTCAGCCGGCTACCGCTGGCGGTAGGAAATGGCATTCAAAAGCATGCGCCGGCTGCCGCCTTTTGAATGGAAACCGAGCCTCAGATCCCAGCCTGGCGCAAGCCGGCTGGGTTAATAAGTGAAAAATAATTGCCCCAGCCAGGCTTCGGCCGTAATTGCAGCCTCGATGCGCCGATACGTGAGGCGGCAGCCTGCTGGTATGGATATTTTTTGACGCCTCGCCTAAATGGACCTGTTTACCAATTTTATGCATACTTTTTAAACAAAATTTATTTTTGACGACTGAAAAACTTGCTAGAGAATAGGCAAGTTTACAAACATATTCAAATTGATGGTTGTTTCTTTCATGAAGACCTATTGACGAGGTATCCACTAAGCTGTTATTAATGGATGAACTAGAATACTTGGAGTCCCGTCTGCATACATTACTTGTTCGGGTTGTCAAGAATAACCCTTCTTTAAATAGAATGCTTACAATTTGAATACGTTGGTATACCGGTCTATTGCCCGACATAGCACAAGATAAAAATGTATGCACAGTGAATTCAATCCCTCGAGATGTTATCCTTGGGAGGTGAGTCAATTAGTTGGTAACCAGGGGGCCGTTTCTTGAAACCGTCATCAGTCTAACTTCTTAGACATCCCATTCAAACGTGTATTACAGATTAACACGCTTTTCTATGAGACGTCCAATATATTAGACTTATGACGGTTTTGAGGAACTGGCCCCATGGGTTCGGTAGAGACACATGCATTGAAACATATTTAGTAAACAGGTCTTTTTCAAGTGGATCATTGTTGAACTTCCTGTGGTTCAGGTGTATGCTGGGATACCTCCTCTTGTCTCGCTAACCATTCTCGTACCAATCTATCAGGGGAGACCTTAGACTCGTGCACCAGTCTATCCCTGTCCATCACGTACGTGGCTCTGTAGGCCTTTTCATAGAGTCCCTCGTAGGATTCAACCCCTTCCGATAAAAGGCTTATTCTAGAGCCCGTACGCGAGTCTGAAGGAGTAGATACGCGCGCAGACTGAAGTGATAGGTGACTGGGACACCTGCAGCTAAAGTTACGGTGAATCATGCAGCATTCGTCTATCGCACCCACGCGTAAGTCCGAACAGGACTTGCTCAAGGGGTTGTAGGATGGCGGGTTGAGACCCTTTGACGAGGTGGGAATCGCCCGTGCTGAACCGGCGGGGCTTCTATCAGCCGCTCGGTCCTTTCGCACGTGGAGACTGCAACAAGCGGAGCCTAAATGCTCACCATTGGCGTTAGAATCCAAACTCTGCGAGGCGTGGTTATCGAGCAGGGCAAGTGATACAGGACGCTGCTTCTGTCGTTTTGGAAGAAGCGTCGGCGTATCAGGTGCCGCTGGGTGTCCATCCGTCGGACTGGCGTCATTGGTGGTGATTATCGGTGAGCTTATGTCTAGGTTCGCCATGAGGTGAGAACACCCGAGTGAATCAGTGTCTGAAGACGACAGATGTGACAGTGTTGACTGTGAGGCAAACTTTCGGCGGCGGCACGGAAAGGATGAACTTACCCCGTTTGCGGAGGTGGCGCGTTTTCCGTCTTGTCGTGGCGGCGAGGACAACCCCTTGGTGAAGTAACGCGGATTGAAAGCTCGTTGCCAACCAAAATCGTCCTTCTTCTCTAGCATAGAGTTCACACAAGCCGTCTCAAGGTACCTGCTCCTGCGACAGAACCTAGGTGAACAATAGACACTCAATCTCTGGTCCTTTAGCTGTGTAACACTTGGGGAGCCGTCCCGACCTGGAGACATTGTTACGGTCAAAAAGCACCGGGCGAAAACCCGTTAGGCTTAGCCAGTCTGTCTTCTGCAATTCACCTTTAATTTGTTGTATCCACTCTTATCCTTGTGCGTTTTCTAAATTGTTAAAGGAACTTGCGGTTTGTACGTTCTGCCTTCTCTGTCTGAGTCGCAGTTTAGTCGCGACTAGGATGGTGTTGAAGAATAATGTATTTTATCAGGGAATCCTTGAAAATTTTGAAATGAAATATTGTTTCAAAAGAGCGTACTGTCCCTCCTTACTCATTCAAAGTCTCTTTTGGCATATGCTGGCTCGTGAAAATTATGCCGAGAAGTCAAAAATATTGTAAACAGGGTGTTCTGTGAAGTTAAATCAAGTAGCCTCTCCTGATTAGTACAGACAACGAGTCTTCCACCAAAGCGTTATTTCAACAGCTCTCTTCTACGAATCTTTCCCGGATCTTGACACCGGATACTCACTCGCTGTCTACTTCCGATAGAGCGAACCCGTCACCAATCCATCATGGCCGAACGCTTTTTAATCAATCATAAAAGGTCCACCATCACTTGTTGCCGTTCGTCTTTTAACTCTCAAGATGATTTTCCCAGTTTCTTCTTTCCTCCTCAGCCCGCTCAGGGGAGAGATAACCAACCGCAGTATCTAGACACCGCTCTAAATTATGCGGGTTTATGCACACACGAGTGTCCCGCCACTGTAGTGCACCACGAGTTTCCACAGTGGGATGATTCTGTAAATGCTGCCGTGAGCGAAGCACGCGACCGGAGTGAATGCAGGCCCTGTCTATATTGATTCCTGCAAAACTAAACCAGCGTAAAACAAACGGAGAGCAATTTCACCTAATCAACTCCCGATCGAAACAGACATTGCATGACCCTACTCTGCGAGGTCGCCGTGGATAGAAAGTAATGTGCGTTATTGAGTTGTGCGTGCGTGTGTGTGTGCGCGGGCCCAGAGCTCCCAATTCTCGGTTGATTTAGGTCGAGATGAGATAGATGGCCCGAGCGTAATTGAGGTTTGTTTGTTAGCGAGAGCTGTTATTGGAGAATTCGCCGGATGTTAAATGACCCGCTGACGTACACGACTCTATGTTTTACCTGCATCGAAGGAAAAAGAAAATGGAAAGATACATTACTTTTCTATAAATAACCCTATAACGATCGATAGAAAGAAAGAGCGATATACTGAGAGGTACAGAGAGAGATAGGGGAGATAACAAAACAGAATAGTATTAGTAAAAAATATATACATAATAATTCAGTGTACCGTTCCATCCCACTATCACTTAATGTAACAAAAATTAAAATTTGTGGAGGGGGGCATCTATTGTATTTAGCAAATTAGCTCATCATTGACGTAAACAATCCAAAATAATCAAATAGTGTGTGAGAGAGAGAGAGAGAGAGAGAGAGAGAGAAGGAGGAGAAAGAGAGACAGTGAGAGAAATAGTGAGAGAGAGAGAGAGAGAGAGAGAAGAAAAATTGGGTACATTTCCTTCAATTAAGGTGTCATATAGAAATCATCGAAAATAGACGGAAAAATTGTCATCAAACCAAAACTAAAATCATTCACCAATCTGCGATTGGCTAAACGGGTAAATAATTCCTTTCTCCTCCGACTGATAAAAACTGATTCGAAGACGTCAAAATGCGAATATTAGCATAATAACACCCTAATTCAACGTCATTAGTAATCATAGTATATGGTTTCCTAACTTGGTCCCCGGATGGGTTTGAAGGAGAAACAGCATCCGTTATAAGGGAGGAAATGAGATATAACAAGATATCAAGACCTAGTCGACTATTGAGCCATATTACCAATTTACCCCGAGGGTTCGAAAGGCATCTATTCTAATCATGTTTCTAATGAGGATTTTATCAGGACAATCGTTAATGGACTTGCATCGAAGGACGAGAGTAAGCGAAACCTGCGTTAGATGGGATAGAAATAGCTAGTAAAGTGGGGTATCTTCGGAAACGAAACAAAAACAATTCCAGGTCATAGCATAAACATCATCATTTCCTTAGTTTCTTTATTTCAATATATATTCTTTTTTGTTGTTTTTGAGTAACTTGTTTCGATCATGACGTACGAGGAAATTAACCCTGGTCATATAGGGTTTCTAAGAATTCAATTGATATTTCGCGAAAAGATAAAAAGGAAATAATCTTATTTCAAGCTTAATACCAAATAATTCGTTCGTCTTTTGGTAGACATGCATTTATAGGACAGAAGAGACAGAGATACTGAAGAGGTAAGGCTAATCAGCAGAATATATATGATCACTAGATAGATCAGATAAGGAAGGTAACAACTTCGTAATATTAGTCTCGTAATTATGGCAACCTCTAAATATGGAATAATCTATCACACTCGATTCAAACAAACAAAAATCGGTTAATTTTGATAACATTGAAAAGGAAAGAGACCTGAACACCAATTTTGTTTCACCAACATGTTTTTTTCTTCTTCACTTTTGCCAATGTTTTTTTTGTTGTCTTCTTCGTTTCTTTTTGACATTATACGCACTATGGTATTTCTATATAGCACCGTATAAATTATTATCATTATCGTTATTAATACCAGCAGCAGCAGCAGTAGTAGTGGTAATAGAAGTAGAAATAGTAGTAGTAGTAGTAGTAGTAGTAGTAGTAGTAGTAGTAGTAGTAATAGTAGTAATAGTAGTAATAGTAGTAGTAGTAGTAGTAGTAGTAGTAGTAGTAGTAGCAGTAGTGGTAGTATAAGTAGTAGTAGTAGTAGTAGTAGTAGTAGTAGTAGTAGTAGTAGTAGTAGTAGTAGTAATGGGAAAGGGTTAGCACCAAACTATTTACGAAACCTTCTTATGCCTTATATACCAGCTCGTAGTTTAAGATCATCACACCAGCATCTTCTTAAGATCCCAAAGACACGAGTAGCCTGTGGTGAAAGGGCTTTTTCATCTGCAGCACCTTGTCTTTGGAATTATTTACCATTTAATTTGAGAATCATAACTTCCTTAGAGACCTTTAAATCCAAGCTGAAATCTTATCTTTTTTAACAATGCCTATACTTGGCACTATGACACTCATCCGAACTTTCTCGTCCAAACTTTCTCATTCTTTCTATTTTTCTTGTGCGCCTCGGAATAGCATTGTCTGGATAGACGGCGCTATACAAAGGCCTATTATTATTATTGTTATCATTATTATTATTATTATTATTATTATTAAAGGGGGTGTTTACTGTAGGATACTACAGACATAAAGGCAGTAAAATTCAACATATTGTGACAACCCGGTATACATGTATGTAGAGCCGAAAAAAGGAGAGGAACACACATGACAATTATTAGAGAGAGAGAGAGGGGGGGGGGGGGGGGGGACCGTAATTAAATAAAGAAAAAGAGAAACGAAGGTCGTGATAGAATGAGGTCGTAGTGAAGCCTGTCATTCTGAGACAGGTGTAGATTATTAACAGGAATAAAATAGAGAAAGCTATATATAAATATAGAAAACTGGGTTGATAGGTAGGTAGGTAGAGAGAGAGAGAGAGAGAGGCAGAGAGAGAGAGAGAGAGAGAGAGGGGGGGCGCAAAGAGAGTGAGAGATGAATAGATGGAGAGAGGTAGAGAGAGAGGTATATATATAATAGAGAGAGAGAGAGAGAGAGAGAGAGAAAATAATGAGGTAGAGAGAGAAAGAGAAGCATGAATTTAGAGAACGAGAGAGGAATAAATAGGTGGTGATAGGTAGGGAGAGAGGTATTCATATATATATATATAAATATATATGCGAGAGAGAGAAAGAGATAGATCGTCACGGCGAGAGCCAAAGAGAGGAAGAGAGAACGAGAGAAAGAAAGAACTCAGGTGGAAATGGGAAAATTAAAATCAATTTTCTTCCGCAGAAGACAAAACAAAAAAAATCAATGCATCTCGCAATGGGCAACACGCCACCCCCACTATACTATACTATAGCTAAGGCACTCCCTACTTAACATACACATTATAGACGTGTGTGTCCCCTGGGTTTCGTAAGCATATTTACACACATGGCACGGACCTAACACCCGGCACGTAGAGTACACTTAGAGAGAACGTCTTATTCTGGTACAGGTAAACAACAGTATTAAGATGTCTTATTCCTCATTGTAAATAAAATGCTCTCTTTTATTTTGTTTATTGCCTTTGATTTCGCTATGCAGCCAAAACCTGGGGTTTAATGTCAAATGAATAAAAAAAAATACAAACAGAGAGATAAAAATGTTAGAAATAATGTGCACAGTCAAAGAAGCTTTGAAATCTGATACATACAATTTATGAACAACAATGAGCTACAAAAAAAAAAAAATTAAGCATTATGAAATTAATACAAGTATAAGCTCGTGAGTACAATATTTAATTATGGTTGTTTATAACGTCAGAAATAATAAGGGTATGTGTGTCTCAATATATCTAAAATTTTAGGGAAATTTCCATGCTAATACTTTTACTATATATATATATATATATATATATATATATATATATATATATATATATATATATATAGGTTTATATCTTACCAAGATATCAATCAATCAGCGTAGATGAATTTGATTTACAATCAACTTAAATTTGATGGAGATTTTAACGAATTTCTGGTGACAGTGTGAACTAGATGGAGAAATGTTCAAATCCTAGATTTCTCTAAGTGCACACTTAGGCAGACGGTTGTGTTCTGATACGTGTAAGAGTTAATAGTTATAGATTACTCATTCCATTTATTCATGTCACTTGAAATGAAACGATTGCATAAAAAATGTTCTCTATTAAAGAGGCAATGCTAATAACTTATGTAGTAGGTTCATATCTTACTACAATATTAATCAATCAACGGAGATGAATAGGATTTACTATCACCTTAATTTTGACGGAGATTTTTTTACAAATTCCTTATGAAACATTTGACAAGATGAAGAAAGATTCAAAACCTAAATTGCTCCATTAACCACTTGACTACTGAATTATCTAATTCCCATAGGCTTAATACAAGGACCACCCGGTTCCCGTAGGTAACGAGTTAAAGTGCACACCATGTTGTAGAAATATCACTCATTCTATTTATTCTTGTCACATCAAATATAATGCTTACATATGAAATGCTCTCTATCAAAAATGTCCATGCTAATACTTTGACTGTAATAGGTAGTAGGTGATAGTAAGATATCAATCGATCAGCCTAGATGAATATGATTCAGCCTTTTCACACACAGCTAAAATTCTATAAACATGATTAGTATAAACGTGTTTGAAACGTGTTTAAACTAATCACGAGCCTTTCACACACATTTCGTTGCGATCGTTAATCGTTTCGTGATTAACTACTGCTCGTAAAATGCGCAGTAGTGCCATTGCGCATTGAAGGTCAGGTCATATCAAACAGAGCGGTCGCTCCATCCAGTTTAAACACGTTTAAACACGAAAAACCTTTCACACACAAAATGTCAAGCTCTTTAGATACGAACTTCGTATCGGCAGCCTGCTTTTAGGGGCGTATGCATCGCGACTTCGTATCTATCCCAACATCGTATAAACGATGTTCACACTGGGAATTTTTTTTCTATAGACATGTTTAAAACTGTTGAGTGATTCTAATCATCTCTGGAAACGATGAATTTTAGCTGTGTGTGAAAAGGCTGATTATCTATTGGATTGATTTGATTGCGATTTTAATCAATTCCTTATGGAACTTTGAGCAAGATGAAGAGAGGTTCAGAAGCTAGATTGTAATGCCCACCCCGTGCTAAGACTATTACCAGGGTCGTAAATACTAAATGCAAGATCTGGGGGTGTTTCACAAAGATCCTAAGTTGAACCTAACTTTAAGTCGGAATTAAACATTATGGAGAGCCATTTGTAGCCTTAAAATAACAAAAATATTAAAAAGCAAAGATTCAAGTATTTTAGAATTGTTCATAAATTCCACATCAAGAACATGAAATCTCCTTGATAATAGAAAATATGAATGATTTGAATCAACATTTTTTGCCTTTTAAAATAGCTTTTACAAATCACTTTCAAAGATGCTAACGGCTTTCCATAATTGTCAAGTCCAACGTAGAGATAAGTTCAACTTAGGATCTTTGTGAAACACCCCCCCCCCCCTCCCCTGGGTCGTAAGCACTAAGTGCGAGATCTGAAGCAACTTTGGTTTCCTGTATCCCTTGACGTTTGCTTGGGTGACTTTTGCTTTTAAGTTGATTCAAGCTTATCGGCCACGAGGAGGAAGGATATGGCAAATCCACTTTCATGGTGTAATTTGGAGTAAGCAATTTCGAATGGAAAGGACACCACCCCTCTCTCTCTCTGTCTCGCATCTCTCTCTCTCTCTCTCTCTCTCTCCTCCATCTTTCTATCTCTTTTACCCTATCCCTCTGTTTCTCCCTCCCATCCTCTCGATCGACTGATTGTCCTTACTGCTATTATTGTCTCCGGTATTTTGTTCATGAAAACTCTTCTCGCCAGTCACAGCCTTCCGTCCCTCTCTATCTCTATCTCTCTCTCTCTCTCTCTCTCTCTCTCTCTCTCTCTCTCTCTCTCTCACACACACACACACACACACACTCCATCTCTCCCTATCCTTCTCCATCTTTCTATCTCTCTCTCCCCCTATCCCTCCCCCTCTCTCTCTCTCTCTCTCTCTATGGAATCCTCTCGATCGACTGATTGTCCTTACCCCTAAGTGTCTCCGGTATTTTGTTCTTGAAAACCCTTCTCGCCAGGCACGGCCTTCCGTCTCCTTCTTCTCAGCTCCCATGGGTGACATTTGTTAGGACAGCGAAGGACGTGTCCCTGAAAACGCTCTCCCACTTTAAAGGTACTATGTCCCTTTTGCAGCCAACCTTTAATTCTGTAGAACTTTGCAGGAATTATCTGTGAAATTTAAATGTTAGCAGTGTCCTCATATTCAAATTATGAACGTATGACCATTCGGTACAATTGTCTGAAAATCAAGAATATTACTTTTGGGCTCTATAGCCCTAAAGTCGATTTGACAACTAATAGTCGTTATTTTCCCACTTGAGGACATTTTCAAGCCCCACCTTTTTTTGGGAAGTTCTAAATTAGTGTTATCTTTCAAATGCAGTTGGAATTTAACTTTTTCATTTTTTTGGCCTGCAAATGGGACATAGTACCTTTAAAGGGATCGTTTAACAATGATATATCTGAGATGCACGGCCCAACGTGTTATCAGTGTCTGTGATATGGTCTTATATTGATGCCCTAACAAAAAATTGCGCTTCAAAATGACCAAGAAGTGCCTCAAAAAAGTAAAAACCTTTGAGTGACCGGTTTTACCATACTCGTTTTCCCCGATAGACTGTAGTGTTATGAAAACCGTTTGGCAAGCGCAAAATATGATTACAATTTTCAATCATAAATATCTTGATAATCAGACAGGCAATCGGCTTGTAAAAGTCATGGGGTTCCTGACTGACCTAAAGGTTTATAACTATCATTGCAGCATGAGCTAAATCAAGGATTTTTTTTGAAGGATCTAAGACAAAGTTACCGGATCCCTTTAAAGCTTATCTTCCGTAGTTTATAGGAGGGATTAGACTGCCATGCAAGGTCACTGGACAGGTGGTTATCTCATCAACTCAGCTCTCAGTTAACATAAGAAAAAGAGGATCATGGGGGACCAATGGTCACCGATTAGGAATTGTTTGTTATATAGAGGGCGCAAGTAGCTACAAGTAGTGCAGTGGGCCTTTAATTGCCACTCTTAATGAGTTGACAGATCGTCTGAACTGGGGTACACATTTTGTTTCTCATGACACACAGGTAATAGAGAGTACGTGAAGAAAAATGATTGCGACCAGCCCTATTTTTCATCCGCACTATAGACATTCACTTATTACACCCATACACACACACACAAGAGAAAGAAATAAGAAGAAGAGGTATCAGTAGTAGTATTAATTGAATTACTAGTAGTGGTAGTAGTAGTAGTGAAGTAGTAGTAGTAGTAGTAGTAGTAGTAGTAGTAGTAGTAATATTAGTAATAATAATAATAGTAGTAGTAGTAGTAGTAGTAGTAGTAGTAGTAGTAGTAGTAGTAGAAACAGTAGAAGTAGTAGACGACGAAGAAGAAGAAAAATGAAGAGGTTGAGTAGTTGAATTAGCATTAGTAGTAGTAGCATTAGTAGTAGAATGGGAATTATAAGAAGAAGAAGAAGAAGAAGAAGAAGAAGAAGAAGAAGAAGAAGAAGAAGGATGAGAATTGTCACCCAGCGGCGATCTACTGCGGCATTATTTTTAAAAAAAAACCTTGAAATATATCAAGCCCAAATTACTGCAAAGATGCAACGGAGGAAGTTGTTTCACGTTTGTCCATTAACATCTTTAAGGAGGAAATTTCACACCAATTATAAATCAAATGGCTTCCCTTGTATTTTGTAAGGTTTCATATTCTAAGAAATTACTCAAAATGTCCATGACTATTTCCTGTGTTTTTGTGTCCTTGCTTGTTTGTGTGTTTGTTAGGGCGCGTTCATGCTTGATTTTGACGGCCAGAATCAGGCATCTGTTACGCGTTTAGTTTAAAACACGATTGCGTTCATGCTCACTTTTGTAGAATCACCGAAAAACGGCGATCACGATCGCCGATCGTAAACTCACAAAAAGATGCGTTTACAATTTGTAAACGCGTTTAAATGGGGTCAACGCACTGACCTCTAGTGGGTCTACGTAGCATGCGCACACCGGTTTGCGAATCCAGCTGAAGGCCACCCAAGGAGAATTGCCTGGAGAAGTGAGCATGAACAGTGCACCGTGGAACTGCGATTACGATGAGCGTTTACGATGAGCGTTACAAATCGCTCATTCTGCCTTCAAAATCAAGCATGAACGCGCCCTTAGATCTCTCTGTTTGTATGACCATTTCTATTACGTCTATGGTATGACACCGTTTTGGCAAATAGCCTTGACTGGATCAGAGCACATAACTCCACTGTTGTTGTTGTTCTTGGGTTTGTCGGAGCTATCCATCGATTTTGATGATTTCCGCCAGGCTTCGTGTGAGAGGGCGTCTTAATTGCACTCTCTTCTGCAGCTCTACTTTAATACGTTTCTGTGATTCTGATACTTGACATTGACCTTTGTTATTGGCATGACTTGTATACAGTATAAGATGAGATTATCCTTGACGATTTAACAACTAATTACGTCCAGATAGACACGTTTCTTTATCGTCACCTTGCAGTAACGTTCCCAGTCGTACTAATTATAGGCTGTAAGATTTCTGATGAGGCCGTACAAAACTAGGCCTTTGTCCTGGTATCGAAATTCGAAGTTCAGAGAAACTAGGTGGTTAATCCTCAATGCAGAGGTTGTTTTTTTTTACTCCGAATTTTTGAAATTGGACAAAGTTTGAAAGAGATCACAATATGGTTTTAATCACTAAAAAATACAACTCTTATTTCAGAGGCGGGTCCATAAATTATGAAAGCGGTTTGGTGGGTGGGTGTGGGGATGAAATTGCTTATACCCGATAAGAAATCAAAGTTAGTGATTGAATAAGCAGACTTTGCCCAACCTGATGCTACATATTTCAAAAAGAAGTTAGAAGCTCATTTTTAATCCCTTTTCAGGCGCGGTAAACAGGATGTCCAACGCCCTAAGTAGTTTCAAATAATAATAATAATAAACAATATTTATAAGGCGCTTAATACTGGTGTCTCTAAGCGCACCATATTCTGACTTAACAATTATTTACCAAAACTTATAATAAACACACAACTTATACATCTGTTCTTTATTCAATAAATCAGGCATATATAATAATAAAAAAAATAAGATAAGAGTGAGATCAAACAAACATACATACAAGAGGTCAAACATAGGATCAAACATAGGATCGAACAAACAAAAAATAAGACGGTGTGCACCTCCTTTGACCGACTCACAACTGCAGAATATTATTTATGAATTAAAAAGGTGCGTTTTCAGCAAGGACTTGAATTGGTCGAGAGAATGAATATTATGAAAGTGCGCTGGTAATTTGTTCCAAAGGATAGGGGCATTTACTGAGAAAGCTCGGTCGCCATATTTTGTAGCGGTACGAGGTCCGAGGGTTAACTGCAAGGTTGATGATGATCGAAGAGGTCTTAAAGAACTAGAAGAACGTAAGGAAATCAAATCTGAAAGATATTTAGGGGCTTGGCCATGGAGAATTTTGTATGTAAGAAGAAGAACTTTGAATGTGATACGATGGTGTATGGGAAGCCAATGAAGAGAACGCAATATTGGGGTTATGTGCTCAAACTTTCTCGAGAGAGTAACAAGCCTTGCAGCAGTATTCTGAATTCTTTGAAGTGGAAGTAGGGACGATCGCGGAAGACCAGAAAAAATTGAATTACAATAATCAAGGTGGGAGGATACAAATGCATGGGTTAATTTTGCAGTTGTGGGCCGGTCAAGTAGTTTCCTAATTTTCCCAATTTTGAAGATTCCAAAAGATGCCGATTTACATACGTTTTTAATGTGCTGTTGAAAAGTAAGATTTTTGTCGATTAAAACACCCAGGTCTCGAACGTATTCACTACCCTTCAGTGAGCCATCTCTGGTAACCAAGTCGGGGAAGGAATCGGTGTTTCTGAATTTGGAAGTAATGTGGATCATTTCAGATTTTCGTTCATTAAGGCAAAGTCTATTGTTATAAGACCAGAACCTAATGTCTTCAAGGCAACTGCTGAGTTTCCGAGTCGCATCATCCTTCCCGTTAGGCTTAAGAGTTATATAAATCTGAGTGTCGTCAGCGTACATCGCATGTTGAATCCCCTGGTGAGAGTTAATGACTTTAGACAGTGGGCTGGTGTAGAGAACGAAGAGAAGTGGGCCGATTACGGAACCTTGAGGAACGCCGCAGATCAGTGGAAATGTTGCAGAAGGCGTGTCGTTGATGATCACACGTTGACTGCGATTGTGGAGATATGAGCGTATCCAATCAAGCACAGTTCCGGTGATGAAAAAGTCATTTTGCAGGCGATGAAGTAACAGGGTATGGTCGATGGTGTCAAATGCAGCCGTATAATCCAGGAGGATGAGCACGGCTTCATTACCCTTGTCTATGGCCAGGAGAAGATCGTTCAGGACTTTAACCGTAGCAGTTTCTGTTGAATGGTGGTTCCTGTAAGCAGATTGATGAATAGGAAGCATGCCAAATCTCTCGAGGTGGGCCTTCAGCTGAGCAGCCACAATCCTCTCCAAGACCTTATCTAGGAAAGGTAGATTTGCAATGGGCCTGTAGTTGTTCAGTCCATTTGGATCAAGGTTCGGCTTCTTGAGAAGAGGAAGGAGTAGGGATGTTTTAAATGATTCCGGGACATGACCAGAAGACAAGGAGAGATTAAACATCTTGGTGATAACAGGGAGGAGTTCGTCAAGGGTGTCCTTCAAGAGCCACGTGGGAATTGGATCCAATTTACAGTGTTTAGATGGTAGTGATTTGATGAGCTTCCTGACTTCCGAATCAGATACAAGACAGAATTGGGAAAGTGCATGATCAGACGACGAAGCGCAATATGTGACTGCTGGCACCGGAACTGAGTCAGTGAAGGAAGATACCAAATTGGATACCTTCTCGCTGAAGAACCTAGCAAACCTGTTGGCAAGTTCACTGTCAGATGAGTGATCCGGAATAATTGAAGATTGATTTGGTGATGAGAGTGACTTTACAATGCTGAACAGTTGTTTGGTGTCAGCATCTGCAATAAGATTCTTGAGATACGTTGACCTAGCATTGTAGATGCATTCGTAGTAAGAATCGCATTCTTGACGATACAGTTCCCTGTCAACACAAAGCCCTGACTTGATCATACAGCGTTCCGCCCGGCGCCTTCGTCTCTTTGCCTCCCGCACGTCTTCGGTAAACCAAGGCGCTTTAGGTCTAATTGTGACGGTTTTGACTTGAAGAGGAGCATGCCTATCAATCAAAGTACCCAAAAAGGAGTTGTATTGATCTGCAGATCTAGAGGGACATACAGGTTCAGAAAGTGGATGGAAGATCAGTTTAATGTCATTGCGTAGAGAGTCCATATTGATGGTTCGAAATTTTCTGAAGCTCACTTCCTTCTTCGGGTTCTGGGGCCTGGTGAGGCTGACTGTAGCAACTAGTGCACAATGATCGGAAGGGAGTGAAGACAACAGCTTCACATGGTCGATGTCGTCTGAATCTCTGGTGAATAATAGGTCAAGGGTATGGCCTGCTCGATGCGTAGGTTCATGGACATGCTGCTTAAACCCAAGAGAATCAACTCCGCCCATGAAGGATTTTGCAAAATTATCATTGGGATCGTCAACATGTACGTTAAAATCACCTAAGAGTAGAGGGAAGTGATCGGTTACAGCAGCACCTTCAAGAAGAGTTAAAAATTCCTCCCGAAAGGTGCTGTTAGAGACATTGTTACTTGTGGAGGGAGGACGATAAATACAGTACAATCTAGCAGCAGAGGATGGGGTAA
Source organism: Strongylocentrotus purpuratus (assembly GCF_000002235.5). Lineage (NCBI taxonomy): Eukaryota > Metazoa > Echinodermata > Echinoidea > Camarodonta > Strongylocentrotidae > Strongylocentrotus > Strongylocentrotus purpuratus. The sequence goes on from NW_022145606.1 coordinate 22,952,569, forward strand.
GGTTGATTATTAAATCAAGTAATTCAAAGGAAGAAAAATCATCATGGGAATTTACAGTACAACGAGCTGTGGATCTATAAAGTACAAAAATGCCACCACCCCTAGAAGACTTACGGGGTCGGTGAGTAAAATCATAATTAGGCAAGCATAACTTCATATCGGCCAAAGTGTGACCGTCCCTATTATTATCCCCAGATAGCCATGACTCAGTTATGACTAATACATCAAGGTTATTGTCTACAACTAAATCAGTAACTGCATGTGTTTTATTGGTCAAGGATCGTGCATTCCATAGGCCAAGTTGGAGACCAGTGGATGGCACAGAAATAGGTGCAGAGTATTGTGACCTTGGGTCCCTACGCTTACGGGGCTTACGTCCGCGGTGAGTTTGACGTCGGCGACCGATACCAAGCTCACAAACCCTGGTCCACACAGGCTGAGATAGCAGCTGGTAAGGCTGTCTGTTCAACTGATAGAGAGCATTTAAATCATAGCAAATACGACTTGACGGTGCATAATCAGTATATTGAGATGTATGAACATGATCATGATATAAGTTAAGACCATCGAGGTTCTGTGGGCCTGGGTTAGGCTCAATATCGCCAGAGAGTAAGGTACTCAATTGGAAACTTGCTGTAGTATTACTATAATACAATATTGGTCTACTACAGAACTTCAAACTGCTTTTAACAGGAATGTGTGGATTCAACCACCATTTCCTTACAACAAAAGACAGGTCAGAACCACTGTGAGTTCTCAACACAGCTGTAACAAGTGTTACACACAAGAGCACTTTCAAAAGTCTAATACCCTCCATTGTAACAGGAAAATACCTTAAGAGGATTACACAAAAGGAGTATGTGTGCACAACAATTCATTCAGCTAGAATACAAAGATCACAGACTCAATGAAGTGTACAACAAGATATGCCAGAAAATGTACAGTAAAGTGAATGCAAATGGCAGAACATCAGAGTTCAAGTAATACAGAAACCAAGTACAAAAATGAAAACATAAGATACTCAACATTCAAACCAAATTACTCCTTGTAAGTTGACTAAGCTGATCCTTGACCAATAAGAACTCACTTAACAGCAACAAAAAACAAAATCAAGCAATCTTTAAAGTGAAATTAGAGCAAAAACACAGAGCCTAAATGAGAGAGGCTACCCCTATGGAGGTGCACATAGAAAATTCAAATGAATGATACAAACTCCTTTTTAACGAGACGAGACCCCCTACATCCAGGGTTGCCCATATCAGAACAAAAAAAAAACAGTAGACTTTATCCTCAAAAAGTATCCCGTTCGGGGATTTAATACTGCGCACCATTTTCTTCTTCTTACCTCCAACAAATTGTCGCCTTAGGGCGTTGGTCTACGGGGTTTCATATCCCTTTGACAGTCATCCTGCCTTGCCACACGCTTACTATTAGGCCTGTTTTCATCAGCTCGAGATTGCCAAATATCCTGCTATTATTTTGAACTATCCCGATCGCAAATTATCCAGCTATATATGTGCGTTTAGTAAGCCCGCAGTTGCAATTTGCAGGATATTTGGTCGAGGAAATATCCCGAGAAATGTTGGTCTTGTTTCCAAAATATCCCGAGTTTGAAAATAGCAAGTTACTTGGCCAACTCGAGCTGGTGAGAACAGGCCTCCTTGTCTTGCCACACGCTCACTATTGATACTTATATCGGTGACGTTTAATCAAGTAAGGTTTTCGAGGATCTATTCCCATGTGCCTCATTCGATATGAGGTTTACGTGTCGCTTTTCCGAAGGTTCAGATCTCCGAAGGTACTTGATTTCGAAGGTTCGATACTCTGAAGGTCCGTCTTTCCAGCCAGAGGTCCATAAAGTTCATGATTATGTGAAAATGTACAATTTTCATTCCCTTTTAGGAATTAACCACCATACTTCATTTTCAGAATTTTAAACCTTATTTTTTTTATTTTCGAAATTACAAACCCTATTTCATAAATAAAGGTCATAATTTCGAAAAATGAACAATTTTGTTCCCTTTTCTTTTGCGAATTACTCACTCTATTTCAAATCCGGAATTATAAAACTTTTTTCTTCAATTTCATAATTACGATCTGTAAGTCATTTTCAGATTAAATACGATTCTTATTTCATGTTCGGAAATATGAACCACAGTGTATGGAAGTGTATTTTGTTGCGGAATGATGGACCTTCGGAAAATGATCTTCAGAAACACGAGTAAACTCCGATACGAGATAGGCCTACCCAATTTCACCCTCGTGTTTTGGAATTATGAATCTTTGAAGTCATGAACCTTCAGAAAATGAACCTTCAGAAAAATGAACCTTCAGAAAAACGAGTAAACCCCGGTAAGAGGTATCCAATTTCACCCTCGTCCGATAGACTTGTTGACAGCACCAAGCGAATTATTAATCATAGCTCGGCTTAAGTCTCCTTCCAGTGTAGATTAGTCTCCATCTTTTCTCTTTCACCGAGCAATACTTCCTACTTCCCTCCAGCGAGCCATGCATTAATCTTCCCTGTCAGTTGTTGCTGTAAAAGGGGATCAGTTTTAATCCGCCATTACTAGCGGGCGCAGCGGAAGGATGTGTTCATACAAGTCGGATAACCTCATTCATTTCTGTCAGTTACATGATCATTTTTAATCTGCCATTATCATGATACGCCGCAGAGAAAAGCAATGTTCATACAAATGAGATAATCTCATCTTTTGCTGTCAGTTTTAAAGTATAAGGGGATCAGTTTTAATCCGCCATTACTAGCGGCCGCGGAGGAAGGATGTGTTCATACAAGTCGGATAACCTTATCAATTCCTGTCAGTTTCTGCTGTAAAACAAGATCATATTTTGTAATACGCCGTTATCAAGATAACGCCGCAGAGAAAGGCAATGTTCATACAAATGAGATAATCTCATCTTCTGCTGTCAAGTTTGACGTATAAGGAAATCATTTTTAATCCTCCATTTGTACGCCGCAGAGGAAGGATGTTTTCAGACAAGTCGGATAACGTCGTCAATTCCTGTCAGTTTCTGATGTAAGAGATGATCATGTTTAATCTGTCATTATTATGATAACGCTGCAGAGAAAAGCAATGTTCATACAAATGAGACAATCTCATCTTTTGCTGTCAAGTTTGACGTATAATGGAATCATTTTTAAGCCGCCGTTACCATGATAAAGCCGCAGAGAAAAGTAATGTTCATACAAATGAGATAATCTCATCTTCTCCTGTCAGTTTTGAAGTATAAGGAAATCAGATTCAATCGGCTATTTGTACGCCGCAGAAGAAGAATGTGTTCAGATAAGTCGGATAACCTCATCAATTCCTGTCAGTTTCTGCTGTAAGACATGATCATTTTGAATCTGCCATTATCATGATAACGCCGCAGAGAAAAGCAATGTTCATAAACATGAGACAATCTCATCTTTTGCTGTCGGTTTTGAAGTATAATGGAATCATTTTTAATCCGCCATTACCATGATAAAGCCGCAGAGAAAAGCAATATTCATACAAATGAGATAATCTCATCATTTGCTCAGCCTTTTCACACACAGCTAAAATTCTATAAACATGACTAGTATAAACGTGTTTCGAACGTGTTTAAACTAATCACGAGCCTTTCACACACAGAAATTTCGGTGCGATCGTTAATTGTTTCGTGATTAACTACTGCTCGTAAAATGCGCAGTAGTGCCATTGCGCATTGAAGGTCATGTCATGTCAATCAAAGCGCACGCTCCATCCAGTTTAAACACGTTTAAACAAGAATTTCCTTTCACACACAAAATGTCAAGCTCTCTAGATACGAACTTCGTATCTGCAGCCTGCTTTTAGGGGCGTATGGATCGCGACTTCGTATCTATCCCAACATCGTATAAACGATGTTCATACTGGGAAATTTTGTCTATAAACATGTTTAAAATTTTACGATGATTCTAATCATCACTAGATACGATGAATTTTAGCTGTGTGTGAAAAGGCTGGCTGTCAGGTTTGACGTATAATGGAATCATTGTTAAGCCGCCGTTTCCCCGCAGTTGGTAGGCCGCGTCACACAAGTCGTATAACATCTATTCTCACCAGACTTTCACAACCTGAAGAAAATTCAAGAAAAAAGAAATCATCTCTTTCTTATTCTCTTCTTCATTGTTGTTTAATTTAATCCTTCCCATCCTCGCCCTCCTCTCACTTCTTCTTCTTCTTCCTCTTTGTCTCTTTTTTGTTCTCTTCACCTCCTTCTCTTCTTTATTCTTTTCATTTTCTTCTCCTTATTCTTGTTCCTGACCTCCTCCTTCTCATTGTTTTCTTTTTTCTTTTTCTTTCAAAAAAAAGGGGGGAGTGGGTATAATTCTACTAGTCCAGTCAGTTGAATTTTTTGTTATACAAACATGATTTTCAGGAAAGAGAGAGAGAGAGAGAGAGAGAGAAAGAGAGAGGAGGGGGGAAGTTAAAAAGAGAGTGTTATTTTCTCGGAATGCATTAGAGAGTAATTGCGAGCCTTTTAGTGCGTCACAAATCATTAATGCTTCGCTGTGTTTATTTTAGATGGAAGTTTGAGTGTAATAAGTGAGCTTTCTCGTTCGTTTTATTTCATACTGGAAGAATAACACAGGGAAAAAAAATATCCCCTAAAAGGACCGCTCTCAAATGTCTTCACTTTCAAAGTAAAGAAGAAAGGGAAAGATTGTGTAGTCCCATAATACACTTTTGTATGTGTAGTGCATGTGACTTTCAGCAAAATTGAGTCACATAATTCCAAATTATCACACTAATTACTGCATACTGCAATAAAGCCTCTCCTTTGCTTCCAGATTGGTCTTCTGTCTCATTTTCTTCTTTTTTCTTCTTTTTGTTATTGTTGTGGTTGTCCTTCTTCTTATTATTCTTCTAATTCGTCGTCTTCTTCTTTTTTTATCCTTCTTCTTATTCTTCTAATTCGACGTCTTCTTCTTCTTTTTCTCCTTCTTCTTCTTCTTCTTCTTCTTCTTCTTCACTTTTTTTTTTCTCCTTCTTCTTATTCTTCTAGTTCGTCGTCTTATTCTTCTTCTTTTTCTCCTTCTTCTTCTTCTTCTTCTTCTTCTTCTTCTCCAGCTTTCTTCACTTTTTCTTTTTCTCCTTCTTCTTATTCTTCAAATTCGTCATCTTCACCGTCTTTACAGTCTGTGTCATGGCATGATGGCAAGAACCCAATTTTAGCTTAAATTTGACAGAAATAAAGTAGAAGTGCCTGGGTGTCATCATGCATTATTTATGCTCGCTGATTATTTTGAAGCTCTCCATTATGAGTTATTGTCTCATCATCATAGTGGAGTGCTTTGCGCTTCGAGACATACATCACTCGAAGCGGATGTGACAAAGCTTAAAGACACATAGAAGTGGGCCCTCATGGGGAATATGACACCATCCATGAGTTAAAGGTAATACAAAGTTCTGGGAAATTTTGAAAATTGGCTGGATAGTGATTCTTTACAATTTCGATATATTTGGATCCCCCTGTGGATGTATTATAAACACTAGACAATTTAGCCCCTAAAACACTTCTGCTTTCGAGAAAAATTGAATATAAAAATTTACCGGTGCTCCCGGTAAATTTTGATAAATTTAAAATAGCGCCTAAGGGCTTACAAAGGTAGCTGCGACCATGAAAATCTCAGAATATGTAATTGTGGTATATACTTTCCAAACGGGAACAGCTAATCGGTTGATTTTAGTCAACTTGAAGAAACATTGTTTTATAGCTTAACTAATATCTTGACTTTGAGAGGGAGCTATACAACATAAAGAGTGTATTATTTATTATTATTTACAATTTCATAACTTTAGACTCGATTTAAACCGCGACAACCTTCACTGAATACTGTAGGATCGCATATGCTTTCAATATGTTCATTTAAACCAAATTCATGACCCCATACCAAAACTTTGTATTACCTTTCACCGCATGGAATTATCATCATAAATATCAAATTTCCCTCACCCTACAGATATAGGCAATTTACAGGATTTTCTGGAAGGATCACGGATTTCGCTGCCTCAGGGACCTTTACACACCCAGACACAATATAGGTAATTCAACCAAATCTGGTGTCAGTAAATTATGATGCAATACACATGAGTACTCACTAATACGTCGCTTTAAGGGAAACCTCACCTCAAAGAATAAGTGTGTGTTTGCTAAGAGATGAATTGTATTGATCTACACTAGTCCTTACGAAAATGTACAATATATATATTCTTTATAGCGTGATGTAATTTAATTTTGCATAACAAGGATGCAGAGGTATCATCTTGATAATGTGACGTATCAGGTGCACTTGTACATGTAACACTCACGAAGCTCTAGTTGGCGAGACATTCTAAAGGCATCGTTTAACAATGTTAAATCTGAGATGCATGGCCCTACGTGTTATCAGTGTCAGTGATATTGTGTAATAATGAAGCCCTGGAAATTTGCGCTTCAAAATGATCATGAAGGGCTTCAAAAAAGTAAAAATGTTTGAGTGACCGGTTTTACCATACTCAATTTCCCCAATAGACTGAAGTTTTATGAAAACCGTTTATAGGAAAACGCAAACTTTGATTTCGATTTCCAATCATAAATATCTTGATAATCATACAAACGATCGGCTTGTAAAAGTCATGGGGCTCCTTACTGACCTTAAGGTTTATAATTATCATTGCAGCATGAGCTTAATCCAGGACTTTGTTTCAGAATCTGAGACAAAGTTACCCAATCCCTTTAATTCAACAACAAACTATTACGTTTCAATGAGGGAAAATCACAGCTGAGAAGATAAAATAATATTTGATGAAAAATATTATAATATGGGAAAAGTCATGACTCATTATAAATTTCTAAAATATAGCTGTTTGAAAATCTAGTTAGTTCATGCAAAACCTTCAAACCAGTAGGGTAAAAACTTGATAATGCGATTTGCTTTCTAACAATTATAGTACAATACCTTTGTCGTGCTGAGAAACTGTACATTATGCAAAGAATATTGTGCCTTATTCCTTTATGTTTTATTCAATCTATATCATTATGTCAGTCATTCTCTCTCTCTATTTCTTAGTCTTGCTCATACTCTCTCTCTCTCTCTTTGAGTGACTCTTTCTCTCTTGCTATCTCTCATACATAATATGTAATGTAAATCTAAATACCTTTCTTTTTTTGAAATTTTCATTTCCTCAAGAGGTCGGAAATTTCCTTTTAATTAATTATTATTATCTTATTTGTGTTGTAATTTGCTATGACCGTATCTTAAGATTGCTTTTAAATCAAATACGTGTAAAAAAGCAGGAACTCACTTCCTGACGGTCCATTATTTATAAGTGTTGATCATTGCTGGGACCCCATTACGAATGCAACGAAGCCATTAGTGCAGTGGGTGTATTCTTACTTGCACGTCCACTAAAATAATAAAGATTAAAGGTTTACCACTGGGAAAACCCAAACGTGTCCTTGTTAGTTGAAATTGGAAGTTGGTTTCTTATTTCACATCTGTCTATTCCCAAATTGCATTACACTTTTTTGTCTTTTTTATATATCATATTACACCCTATCTCTACATTCCCTTGCCTTTCGTCCCTCGACTCTTGATGATCTATATTCCTCTTTCTTCATTTCCCTATACAAATTCAATTTGCCATTTCAATGGGTGGTATTCTGGTAGCGCGTACTAAGTTAGCGCGCACTAAGTTAGTCCACACTTTTATGGAGTGCCTGTTGTCAACTCATTTATCCTGTACAGATTATTTTAATCCTTCAATGAAAAGTCTCCAAAAAATTAATTTTGCAATGAAATGGGAAGAAAAAGATAATATGAGTATGAACTGAATTTCCAAAAAGTCTTTGGTAGATTATCTTTGTCATGAATATTGAAGGAGGAAGATGAAACCTAGCATTCCATAGAAGTGTGAACTAAAATTCTTGTTTAGTCTGGACTTAGTCCCGGCTTAACTTATGAGAATACCACCCAATAAGTTTACAAATCTGGTTGTCTTCTTGTTGTTGTTCCATGCTCTTGTCCTTTCCCCTATTTTCATCTACTACTTGTTTTAAATTTCCCTCCTGGGATCCTCTCCCTATCCCTCTTTCTGCCCCTCTACCTCTCTTCTTCTCTCTTTCTTCTCACTCTCTCTCCTTCGCTCACCCCTCTCTACACTTCTCTCTCTCTCTCTCTCTCTTTCTCCCTCTCTCTTGCTACGCATCCTCTTCCTTTTATCTCTAAAACTCATACACCACGATTTGTTTATTAAGACTGTATAAAGCGCTGGACGTAGATTTACCTCATAATTACCCCCCCCCCCCCCCCCCAAAAAAAAAAGAGTTTTCTAAATTAATTTTCCTACTTCCAACAACGTAAAATTTATATTTCCTAAGACTAAAATACCCCATGGGACTTTGATAAAGACGTAATTACGTAATGAGCACGTTAATGCACATGTTGTGATGAAGATAGTTGTTTAATGTATATTAAACTCGATTGAATGTATAATTTCTTCGTGAAGCCTATATCAAAGTCCAATAGGTTTGTATTAATTTTTTTTATATAAATGAATACCATCTGGAAGCATTTCGATAAAAATTAACACGGTTTAACAAAAAAAGAAATAGAACGAAAATAAACAGACAATATTGTAAAACGCTATCAATTCATGATGAAAAGAAATAATATCAAAATTGTCGATTAGGCTGTGTTTTCTTATTGCATTTATCGTGATTTTTAAACATAATCGTCATTGAAATATAAAAGAAAGGAAAAAAAGGTAATTTCATATTTACATGAAATATTTGCAAACATTCAACACATCTTCTTTATTGCGAATGTAATATATCTAAAGAAAAGGAATAATGGAAATTAAATTACCTTTGAACGGCCAGTCATATGCATTTCAACATTATTCAAGCGGGGCGGACGTTATTAATCCACGCGGAAGCCTGGTTTACCCCTTACAAAAATCCAGTCACAGCAGCGCTATCCACAAGTGTTTATGAGGTCACCAAAACCTCGTTAGGTATTTACTGAATAACAATTCCACATGTATCCAGTGAGCGTTAACAGACGTTAAATACTTTAATTACAGTTTGTAGACTCGAGCTTTCTGGTGCCAGCCGTCTTAATTTAAAGACGAAGTTTAAACGCCGGCATACATTGAAGTCCTTTGAAGTACGCTGTCTTCGTACGATATGAACTCATCCACTGTCGCATGCGAGTGTGTGTGCTTTGCATCCCTGCAGCATAGTTAATGCAAACACAACTCAACACGCACTTTATCAATTTGTGTGTGTGCGTGTGTATGATGCTAATGTATGTTACTCAAAGACATCCGCATGCATGTGTACATGTTGAATAGGAGCGCGCAGACGTAATTACATTCATAATAACCATGCATTTGGGGACTCTGTGAGACGTGCGTACTGGTATTACAAGAATGCGATACAGGTGCGAGCAATTTACATCGCCAATGGGAATTTCATCCAATTGAATTGCAGATGCGTATGCATGCACGTGACTGGCGATTTAGCTTCTGATTGGATGGTGCGAGTAAGGAGACGAAAAATTGAGGCGCCTTTCCGTAATTTTTGATGAAGTAGAGGGGGTAGGTTATTTTCTAGGAAAGTAACAAATGAAGTGAACTCGATATACACAACGTCATTAAACGCTACGTCTCTGACACAATTTTCATTTACCTGTGTTTCCCTATTCTTGTAATTTGCCTTGCTGTTTGATTATAAATCGTCTACCTAAACAAACCCTGGTTTATCATTTAAAAGATTTTATCATTAAAGCATAAGCAAATATCCCTCAAATCCCTAAAAATGACTACCAGATAAGGACAAAGCAGTTTTAAAAAAAAATCAATGAGGGCCTACTTGAAAACAAATATCAGGCCTGTTGCACATGACATCAAGATTAAAATGAAATGGGGTCTCTTCTTAAACTAAACATAATTCTATTCCTTGGCAATGTCTTAAGCAGGACTGCACTACCTGTAGCTACTTGCGCCCTCTATACAGCCAACAATGCCTAAGCGGTACCCGTAGATTCCCCGTGATGCCCTTTTTCGTATGTTAATTGAGAGCTGATTTAATGAGATGAACACCTGCAAGTTACCTCACAGGGAGGTATAATCTCCCTATGCCAAACAAGTGCAGAGAGGCTTTAGAAAAGATTGCGAACACACCGAGAAGACTATAAAAAGCTACTTAATAGTCATATCTTGTTACAAATTAAGACCAGACCAAAGCACGTATTATCAGTACAATATTAGTACGGCCATTCGCTTCTATCCTAGTCAATTGTATACAAAAAAGAACGCATATTTTGGGTCGTATCCTAGTGTGACCAACAGGGTGATAAAACTATATGACTATATCTAGGCACAAATAATGAGATTGTTTTCCAACTACATACAAGGCTGAACGACAAGTAAAGATAGTGGTGGGTTAGAGAAAGATAGTATGAGAAGGTTAAAAATGCGTGCATTAAAAAGGTAAAACAGTTGAATAGTAGCCTAAGACCCCGTTCTCATTCACTTCGTTGGAGCGGTCTAACTAAGACCCGTTCCTCAGGAGCAGTTCTTAGGTGAGTGAGAATGGTCAAAGTGGTCCAGGAAGTGGACTTCTGGACCGCTCCAGAAGACCACCTCGGGAGGTGGTCTTGAGGAACGGGTCTTATTAAGAGCGGTTTGGACCGCTCTAACGTGCAATGTGAACGGAAGCGTACTTTGACCGGAAGTGAGCTAGTGATGTTCCGTGCGAAACATGTAGTACGGTACATACGGTTTGTATTCCATGCACGAAAAAATTGACCTGCTGACCTGAGCTGCCATAGCAACAAGACCACTTTGACTCGTGGAGCGGTTTGAGCCATAACAAACTGCTCGGAGTGTGAACGCTCGCAAACCGTTCCTCAAGACCCGTTCCTCTGGAGCGGTCTAACTAAGACCACTTTCAAAGTGAGTGAGAACGGGGTCTAACATGGAGAAACTATATACTGAAGGGAAATGGATTTGACGTCATAATGATAATGTGTACAACATAGCCATGTAATTGAACTCTAGCCAATGTTTAAAAACCAAGGGAAAACACACATATCACTGATCAAATCAATGCCTTTTGTCAAAACATTAGCAGAAACTGATATTGAATTTGTGATGAAAATAAACAGGCTTATACTGTGACGCAATAGCATACAGACACAATAATCTGTTAAAAGCTATCCACTCACCTGTAAAGTACAATGACAGTGGCATGGCTTCCATCCAACAATGATCTTCCGAACGCACTGAATCATCAACCTTTCTCAAACGGTGGAATCATAAGAAATGAGCAAGATACATAGTGGGTACATTCAACTGTTGAACCAAAACATTTGTATTTTTAAGGGAAACCCAAAGAGCCCTTTGTGTGTACAAACGAGAGAAGTGTCAATATTTATATTAGTGTTTCCTTGTACCTCCATTGTTCGGTGATCCGTATTTACGTAAAGCGATCAGTTAAAGTGGTAAGGCTTGCACACTTCAAGTATGTACATCCTTTTAGAGGGCTATTCCTCCCCCACCCTCCACCAAAAAAGTAATAATGATAATATATGAATAGGAATTCAACACTCCTGGAAATGAGAATACAATTTCTGAAAATGATTTTGTTTGAGTATATAAAAGGTGAGAAAATATTGATTGAGTATCAAGAACTCTTCAAAAATCACATTGAAAATAGTTTATGAAGGCGACATTACAGCAGTGTTTTTTTGGAGAAACATACCAAGTTCATCTTTGCATACTCTATTTATGTTTGTTATTCCCCCCCCCCCCCTAAACTATGAAGTTGCACTTCGTGTTGACATGAAACAACGTACAAATTATTTTTGTCTTCATTTCTGTCGATTATACTTTACTCTCTCTCTCTTTGGTTTTATTTATTGTAAGACACATACTATATACACCGTCTGCTCTATGACTTATACGGGTTTGATCACAATCGACAAGACAATCACATGATTTCAGAGAAGGTCTAACGGGGAATATACCCACGGTTTAAAAAAACAAAACGATCAAGACTTAAAACAAACACGGCGTTGGATTGTACACGTAGAATACAAACAAGACAAGGACGAGTATAACGAAACTCTTAGATTTCTTGGACAAACAGCTTATGTGCGAGCTGTTTTCTTGCAATCGCAATGCTTTGTCTCTTGCCCGTGACGTACATCCCATGAAGAAAAAATAAATAAGGTTCTAGATTACCATTCTCTAGGCCTTCCTTTAGTGTTTTTTGTTTTGGTATGTTATCCTGAAATGGAATAAATAACAATTCAAAGACATTTCAACAATGGGATAGATCAGGGACACCGTCAATGCAACTTCACTTTGTCTTCAGCGGTTCAGCCTCTTTAAAGCACGTTTAAATGCAATTTTGATTACACTTGTTTTGAAATAGAGATTTCTTTGTAAATAAAACTGTCAAAAGCATTTATTAAATCTCCTCTAAAAACTCTTCCTAATTTTTGAAAAATCTGGACAAGAAACAAGGAATCAATTTTACCTGGCCTAACACATGTATTTTGCTCTAATACCTGAAAACTCATCTGGATGGTAGTTACTTTTATAAAGGGGAGAAACGTATATCCCTTGACCAGTGTACACAGAAATAGGAATACATTTTAAAAATAACAACTAGAACCCGCCCCCGAACAAAAAGTGATTATAACTGATTTTAAAGGGAGGTACGTGACTATAGAATGAAAACAAGACCAAATCCCTCCAAAATAGCTAGAGCACGCCTCCTCCAGATTTAAGTGGGTATATTTTCAGTTTTGTTCAGTCAATGTGTTAACCTTGTCATCCCGTAAAAATGTGCCACTTTTTCTGCAGCTAAATGAGCTAACCAAACCATTTCAGTTTGAAATCACATTTTAATTTCAAGACTGGTTTCATTTCATTCATTCATTCTCTTACAGAATCGCAGTAAGAGCGTTTAATAAGTGGACTAAGTTAAATCAGGGCTCAGTTCAATAAAAAAAAATATAAAAAATACGAATTTCAAACTGCTTTAACACATTTGCTCTCAGTCAATCAGATGTAATGATCCAGTAGGTTTCACAAGTCGTCGTGACTTCTAATTGATAACAGGGTTTAAGGATTGGGATTATGGTATATAAAGTGGTCCACAATCTTGTAAGAAAGGAGAAACACCAATTTACAACGAGAGGAAAGAAAAATATGCCATAATCATTTGAAGAAAGATTGTTGATTTTATTCGATCACATAATTATGAAAACAGTACGGTACTTCTGACCCACACTCGAAAAATAGTTAAACCATAATTTATACAATATAGGCAACAGCATGAAATATAACTCTTGGAAGACACGTACTTTACCAAATTGTCCAGTATTTCAACAGATTAGAAAAATAATGGCGCAGCTCATTCAGAACACATTTTAGTTCTTTAACCTTTATTATTAAACCTTATTTAAAATTTGGCCACAGATTATCTTATTCTCAAATACTTATACAGGCACCATTTGGTTCCATCCAGCCATGGGTGAAAACTGTTAAGAGATTAATTCGCATTTTTCAGGAAACCTTGAATATATGAAAATTCTACTTGTACAGCAGGAAGATGAATTGATATCAGTTTCATAAATTGATCAAAATAAAGTTTATTATCTTTGTTGTTGTTATTGATCAATTCAAGTTTTGTGTATTCGTGGGATTTGCCCGTAACCTCTGAGGATTACTTCATACCTTTAGATACATAACGTACTCAACATTTTCAAACAGACCTATTTTTTCTACTTTATTACACTAACATCATAAGTTGAGTTTGTGCTCCACTTAAGTTCGTTCATTGGTAAGGCACTTGTTAACACCTTTCATGGTGTTTGAATACTGCACGAGTTAATGAAGGCATCCTGCATGGTTCTTTATATACACATATATATTACGATTTGATTGTAGAATACTAAAGTTTTTTAGTAAGGTATTTTTTCTGTCATTTCAACTGGTACATGTGTAATATGAAACGTGGCCTCTCATTTACATATATGCTTTTCTGGTAAGCGCAATTTAAGATACCACTCGACAAATGACACGATTGATTGATATAACCATAGACGTAATGGCAAATATTTCAAAACCGATTGGTAGAAATAACAGAATAATTTCTAAGTCGATACTTAAATAAATTATTTACACTACGTTTAAATGATGCGTCGTCGATTCCTAGTAAACAGAATGGCAAATATTAACAGATATATAAAAATAAGCTTATACCGAAACACCAACGATTTGTTTTTCAATTTGCCACTGATTCTTTAGAAAGGCATTCAGAATATGATGCTTAAGTGAAAACTACCTAACTTAAATGGAAGCCCTGAAACTCATTATATACAACAGCAAATTAAAATGAACATGTCTATTGCTTATTTATCTCAGGAAAAACTTATTGCACTTATTATTTTTACACTTTCTGCACAAATAAACTTTCTTTAGTTAATCAAAATATACACAATAAATTCCACATTTGTATCTACATGCTGTACATATTCACTGTAAAAATAACATAGTAATGAATTACTCACGTAATTGTAACCTTTATTATTTATTATTGATTGTCTTTAACATAAGAAATAGGTAATTCATAAAATCGTCAAAAAATATTTAATTTAATTTACAAAGAGACAACTGAACGATGGTATACTCCTATCAAAACCAGTAGTCTTCGAAAATTGTTTTTTTTAATGAATTTTAAGATGGTGTTTAAGCCCCTACTGATACATAAAGTTTTTTTAAAAAGTAAAGTGAATCACATTTTCATTACGTCACTGCTGCCAAATGACTAAAGTAAACCCACCCATCTAACGTTGAACAATTTGCCGAGTACTAGATCTATTAGTTAGATCTTTAATAGACCAAAGAATTCTGTCCCTGGTTTAGGGAAGGGGTGACAGAATTATTCGGTCGAAAGGTTAAGAGCTATTTGTGCACACACTGCGTTCACAGTATTGACATGTCGCAAATACATTAACAATCAATGGAAGTACAATACCATGTGCACTTAATAGAGGCATGTAATGATGTACAAAAAGGGGGATATTCTTCAATGCAAACACATTTTCCCAACAGCTTTACACCTTGAAATAACACGAATGATATGGTATTGAATTGTGCAGTGTAAACGATTCTATTCCGTACAGATTGCAATAATTAAATGTAACTCAAATGAAGAAAGATATGAAAATAGTGTAAATGAATAATTCATCATTTCCATTTCTCTTTCTAATCTTTTTATTATAATCACGCCCACTCAAACAATAAGAACTAAATCTGTACATGAAATAATAGGAGGCTAGTAAAAATTCCTGGATATAATCTACAAAGTCAGCTTTAAAAAAAATAGCCGGTGTATTTGCGCATCTCGAATTAACCCTTTTCACAAATGATACATGAATTAATTGTTTTCCATGAACACCTCGAGTTTATTTACTATATTTCTTTCCATTTATCTAAGGACCATAAGATGACCGAATTGAAACATGAGTAGTTACCCTGTGTTTAGTAACATACGACTACATATCTACAATAAGTATAACATTAATATATGGTATAACTCCAAACTAGATGAAGCCTTATGGCTAGGATATATAGCAAACAACAAAATTAGTCATACCCCTTGTCGCTCTGATGGTTTCAATGTCTTTCATAACTCAATCATGAAAGGTGGGCTGTTTGAATGTATACATTTTGTTTTGCCAAATAAATAAAAATAATAATAATAAAGGCATTTGTTAAATACTTTTAGATGTAAGCTATAACATGTCACATTCTTGGAAACATAAATCGGAACAAATCAAATCAAATTACCAAACTCAGCGAGGGTATACATGATTCAGTTGTTAATTGCAGGAAGACGTTTGAAATGTGCCATTTATTTCTTAAGTTGAGCGGTGGAAGAAAAAATGCGGATATGATATGAAAGTCAAAAAAATATAACATACTTCAGTCGTGACAGCTTTTAGTTTCGACTGTTGACATCGCATTACGATTGTTTTTACACATCTTTAGCTTTAGAGGAGATAATACGTGATAACAAAGCAGAATAAAAGTGGAAGCAGATATTCAGCAATAGGTATTGGTGGACTGTACAGATACTGAGGCGAGAATAAAATAACACACCACCTGGCAAACAATAACATTTACACAAATATTAAAAAATAACAAATAAATACAATTTTATAGGACTTATTACCAATTTAAGGCCCAAGACCCACTAAATCTAAAGCAAGAAAATGATATTAATCTGTATTCATCGTTGCCCTAAAGACTAAGTTTTCTGCAAACAATTCACAATTCATTGAATTTGAAATGTATAGTTCATGTCGAAGTATCAGTCCATATAACTAATGAAAATTGCCTTGCGTTTTTAAAACACCCGCCCTTTTAAATATAGTTTCTGATACCACGGCCTAAAAGCTTTGTCTGATGTATAAAAGCGGATGGTTAAAATGATTTGAATCAGTATTTTCTAGCTCTATAATGCTGCACTTCATATTAATGTCAAGCAACCCAACGCGTTTACCAGCTTATTGCACCGCCTATAACCATACTAAAAATTGGAATGTAATATACAAGGGCAAGTAAAATACACAAGCACTAAATACAAACATAGTCAGCTAAAAATATAATGCTTAAAAAAGCTTTACATGTAGTAAAACGCAAAGGAAAGTGATTTACAGCTATAAATACAGGACGCCTATCAACATACGCTTAGGTGAATATTTGTTTAAACCATGATGCTGAAGTGATTCAAAAATAGTAAATATGCAACCTTACAAGGAATATCAAAATTATGACCATTGTAATTTCGCTTAATGATTTTAAAAATACATATATCCAAGTCCATGTGACGTGTCAAACACGTAGGTTACTGTTCAAGGCCTCAGCTGTATTTAGAGAAATGTTTCGGGCAGTCTCGGCAAGTATCGCCAAGTCGGAGATTTTCCAAGGACTCGGCTGTATTCGACAAGTCTCAGGTCATCTCGGGAAGTTTGGCCACGTCGGAAATTTTTCCCATAACTCTGCTGTATTCGAAATGTCTTAGGTCATCTCGGGAAGTTTCGGCACGTCGGATGTTTTTTCAAGGGCTTTGCTGTATTCGACAAGTTTAAGGTCGGAAGTTTCGCCTCGTAGGCCACTCTTGAATGTCTCAACTGCATTCGACAAGTTTCAGGATGTTTCGGGAAGTTTCATCACATGGGTGTTTGCAGTATAGGCCTATATATAAAACTATCGGCTATATTCGACATATTTCGGATAGTCTCGGGAAGTTTCGCCAAGGGGTCTCTACCGTCTTCTAAACACATCGGCTACATTCGACATATATCGGGTTGTCTCGGCAAGTTTCGTACACGTGCTTCTAAATGAAGATCTATAGGATTAAAAGTCACAACACCCCGTTTCCTTCTTCTTCGCTGGTGTGTCTGTGTTGAGTGTTATTCCACTCGAGCTTACCTCCAAATCCTCTCTCTTGTGAAGTTGTCTGTCAAACATAAGATAACAAATATGATATATACTCACTTATATATGATATCATCATTATCAACATTAACTATTCGGTATCCCTGGTAGGTAATATCGACTTGAAGATCTTTTTTCGCCTTGGTCTCTCCTCCCGATAAAACAAAGTATAATTCGTTTTTCCCTCTCTACTCTTCACGATGGATCATCATATTGTTTGAACGTAACTGCTCACTATCGTTCATCACGGAAGGTAACAATCTTGTCAAATGATACACAGATGCTCATTGGAAAAAAAAATCCAAGGTCTATCGATTCGATGAAAATTATAACGTTTGTTAAAAACTTTCTTGATTTAAATGTCTAACATCGAAGTAACGGTGGTACAAACTTCCGAATGAAACATTTGAAATTTAATATAAACCATTCTTATTTACCCTATGATAAATTTTGACACTTGATAATTTATTTATTTTTTATTTTTTATTTGTTTTAATTTAATTTAATTTTTATTTATTTTTATTTATTGATTTATTTATTTTATTTTTTTTAAATTTTTTAAAAATTTAATTATTCATTTATTCATTTATTTATTTATTTATTTATTTATTTATTTATTTATTTATTTATTTATTTATTTATTTTTTTTTTTTTTGGGGGGGGGAGTATTTTAAGATTACCTAGTTAACTCGATTACTGCATCTTCAACGTTCGATCCCTCCTTAGCACTCGTCTCAATAAAAAGAGCATTGAAAGACTATAGGAAACAATAAACAAGAAGAAAAACATATTAATCATGATTGGCTGTACTTGGTTAAAGATGTTTTTGATCGTTTTACTTGCTTAGGTAGTTTTAGTGTAGCTCTTTCTGTTTAGTAGCAATAAATATGATATTAAGAGAATTATTAGTTTTACTTTCATATAGTGAAAAACGAATTCCAATAATAACGATGACGAATCGGAATATCAAATTATTAAGATTAATCTCGATCATTTTGTATTTCCATCAAGAAATTCAGGATAATTAAAAGAGTCAAACTATCATCAAATTATCTCTGCAAAGAGTTGCCGCATTAAAATACGGATTCCTACTATAACCATTTCATTGCAAGTTCGTAGCTTCGTAAACAATGAAGTACTTTTGAGTATAAATTCCTTTTTGTTTGGTTTCCTAGATGGTACGCAATCTATCTTTAATTTGATCATCTTATATGCAAACCACTATATTTTCTCTGCGAAATACAAAAGGGAACGGTTATCTTTGAATTCTTTAAAGAAGATGCTTAAAGGTTTTTATGAAGTTGAGCGGGTTCTTTCTATCAAACGCAATACATTTGTTGTATTACTTGATAAATGGAGACATGTGCAACTGATGTAACAATGTTTGTTTTACCGATATGTCATATTCACGACATGTACTTTGTTCAAATATATTGTTTTTTCTTGCTCAAGAATGATTGAATACAAATTTCCTTTGGGGGGAAAAAAACGTTCGTAGCTTACCGTTGCAAGCCTCTGTCCGTCTTCTGTTCGTACACAACGCACGCCCTCTGCGATGGCTAATGGCCTAGCATCCAACTTGTTAGCGCATATCATGACTGGAACAGGCTTGTGTGAACTCTCCTATAACAGTATAAACAATAGAACACGTGCAAATATGATATGGTTGACTTTACATTAAATAGAATCTAAGAAATTTAAGTCAAACGGTCACAGTGAAGAGTTACATTGGTATACTTTTGTTTTGGAAAGATCTTTGCATAATAACGGGAAAAGACATTTCCGGAAAGTAAAAACATGGAATAATATGAACGCTTGGATTAGGTGAGACACCACCGCTCCGCGTACATATGTTTTGTGTAATGTATTCTCCTCTCAACTTTCTATATCAAAACGGGATACAGAAGTAGGAAGCTGGGTAAATAAATGAAGTATGAAATGAATGAAGTGTCACACCTCATTGTACCATTGTTCGTACCTACTATGAGACAGGGGAAGAGATAAATGTTGTTGTAGCCTCTCAAAAATCAATTTCGTATAATCAAATACATTTTTTTTCCAAAAACCATTGCATGGCTCACAAGAGGTGCATTTGAACGCCAGAATCACAAAATATAAACTAAACATTGGAAAAACTTACAGATATAACCATACACATTCTAAAATTGATCAAGCAGGCCCCCACCCCTCACCTAAAGAGAAATCATTGTGTCACTTAACCAGTTGACTCCTGGAAACGGATGGTCCTTGTACTAAGCCTATGTAAATTAAACAACTCAGTAATCGAAGGGTTAAATGTGCTTACCTCAATTGCCTCGATCCAGTCCCGCACGTTGATAAAGGATCTCTCGCAAGTGCAGTCGTAGAGAAGCAGTACTCCATCAGCCCGTCTGAAGTAAGATTTAGCAATACTTCGAAACCTTTCCTGCCCGGCAGTGTCCCATAGCTGTAACGAGGTGACTCGGTCATCCACGTCGATTGTCTTCATTTGAAAGTCGACGCCTGTATAGGATAGTTTAATCAACGAATACAATAACTTCACAATCGTTTCATTTAGACCCCCTCTGCACGAGTTAGGCCAGGAGGGATTAGACCTCCCTGCAAGGTCACCGACAGGTGGTTATCTCATCAAATCAGCTCTCAATTAACATAATAAAAAGGGGACCATAGGGGACCAACGGACACCGTTTAGGGATTGTTTGCTATATAGAAGGCGCAAGTAGCTACAAGTAGTGCAGTCCCGCAGATCTCGACTCGACTTCAATTGTGGTAGTCACACACCAAGTGAAATCTTCAATGATGAAGTAATCAGGTATCATGATAACTTGGTCAAAGACTCGATATTATGTTGACCTCGTTTTCAAAATTGCAAGTGATAAAGGGAAATTTTATGATATTAAAACAAAGAATAATAAACAAATTTGGTTCGATTGACAAGATTTATACCACCCATTGCTTCAATTAATTATCATGCATGACCGTAATGCCTTCGAAGGAAATAAAGAAAAAAATAGTTTCTTACCTAACGTGGAGTTGAGGTTACTATGGAAGATTCCCTTACACAATCTCATGATGAAACTGGACTTGCCTACTGCCGCATCTCCGGCTAAGACGATCTTATACATCCGCTCTGGATGGGCTGTCGGTGTCGGGGACAGCGGCTACAACACAAACATAGTATTACAGTAGAGTTACGCCTCGAATAACCCTTATTCTGGGGACCCGACTTATAAAGAGTTGCAATTGATCGTAACTTATAAGCGATTGATTAGTATCAATCGCAACTATGTACATACGAGATATTGGACTGCAAACTCGGATCAATCGCAACTATACAATCGTTTACATCCGCTCTGGATGGGCCGTCGGTGTTGGGGACAGCGGCTACAACACAAACAGAATATAACAGTAGAATTACGCCCTAGAAATAACCCTTATTCTTCTATTTAAACATGGGGCCGTCATATAAACAGTTGCGATTAATCGCAACTTATTTGCGATTGATAGGAGACTGTAAACTTGCGATTGATAAGAGGACTACGATTGATTCGGATCAATCGCATCTATTTATTAGACGGGGCCATGATCTGAGACCCCCCCCCCCCTCCCGCCCTTCACATACACACACATCAATCTTACGTTGTCATATGCGTGTGATAGTCGATTTTGTATCATTGATAGACCCAAGCATTATAATATGCCTTTAAAGCCCAAGTCCACTCCAAAAATAACTTACTTTAAATAGAAACAGAAAAATCAGACAAACCAATCAAAAAAAGTTTGAGCAAACCATCGGGCAACCATCGGGCAAAATTTGCCTATAGATAATCGTCGTTTATTCTTGCAAGAATCGCTCTGCGGTCAATCCCTAGCCACATAGTAGAAACAGTTTAATCAATCCCCAAGCTAATGAAAATCAAATTGTCGCGAAATTCATGTCCTTTTTATCTTTGACACTCTTTAAAAAAATTATTTTCATTTTTCAATTTGTCAACTTATGGCATGGAACATTCCATTAGCAAAAACGTAATTTTTCAAAGAGATCTATACATATTATAACCTGCAAACATACCAGCCTATAGACATCATCGAGTCACAAAAACATATAATTTACATTGGTTATTTATAACTTATTCACGATCTCCTACTTATTTCGATTATTATTGTTATTATTATTGTTATTATTACTGTTATTTTTTATTTATTTATTTATTTATTTATTTATTTATTATTATTATTATTATTTTTTTTTTTTTTTTTTTTTGGGGGGGGGGGGGCACTAATTCCTGATTTCAGATTTTGTCCGGAGTACATGTACTGAACCAAAAAATTGTAAGCAAAGGGATGAACACACTAAACAGGTCATTTGTGACTGTATACTCATACATTTACTAATAAAATTGTTCAATATCATCCAACAACATACTTGGCATCATGATTGTGTTTCACTGACAAATTATTATGTTAATTCAGAAAAAGGGGGTTAGAAAACTGCAAAACTGCAAATAGTTTAGAAAGCACAGCCCACATAACAATTATTTTATGTATTCTATAGTTAATGTCTCAAATACGTTAATCCCAATATAATGGTTCAATATACATTATCATTCCCGACATAAGGACTAATAGCTAAAAATAAATATATCATTTTTTTCATACATTTTCATAAATATTTTTGTATTCGATGTTACGGAACGAATTAAATAATAGTAAAAGCACTTCTAGATGGTTTATTGCTGTTGGTCTACAACCGGTTCATCCCTATTGGTCTTTTCTCATATGGTCTACACGCAGCCTGTCTACTATCCACATGATCTAATAATCATTTCGTGTACTTATCATTTGGTCTATTACCATTTCGGCTAACAGTAATTTGGTCTAATTTCCAGTTCGTCTAATTCCCATTTCGTTTACTATCCACAAGGTCTAATAATCTTTTGGTGATAATTATGACTTATGATTAAATGATTATAAGACCAAATGGGTTGATTCTAAATGGGCATTAGCAAAACTGGTATTTAGACTAACTGGTTATTAAACTTAATGAACAATAGACAAATTGGGTAGTAGACGAACTAGTGGTACACCAAATGGCAATTCACCTTCTAGAGGCATATTAGACATGAAGATACATGGTTCATAGGACAAGAAATGAAGCATCTCTTTTACGTTAGAGTATTAGTGAACTTCAAGAATTTACTGATTTCTTCAGATTTAGTATTCTTTAGTTATTATAGTACCTCAGTTTCAAAGTATTCCATAAGATTATTTACCACGGATGTAACCTTCAAATTAAAACCAAAATAATGGAAGAAATACGTAAAAGAATTGCATAAACCATATTCAGAGTTTCGGTGGATAATTTAATCAAATTCTTCAGGAGCTGGCAAAAAGATATGAAAACAGTTGGTCTGCAAGAAAATTAAAAAGAGTCAACTTGACCCGCAAAGAAGCAGGTCGAGGAATTTGATGAATACAATTATCTTCAACAGTGTATAAAATTAATTCAAAAAGAAAAACAAAATACATACACTGTTTTTAAACGATCTTGTCTTGGTATCATTTTGCAGAATATGCTCAAGCCAACTCTTTAATTCTTCAAATTGTCAACATGTTAGATGAATAAACTAATTCATTAAGATCACAAAACCTAATCTTTTTTCCCCAAAATATAAAAACATTGTTATTATTCTTTATTGAGCATGTTTTACGAGAAAGAAATTTAATTTACTTAAGTATATCGCTTGAGTAATGACTCTGACATGTTGTTGGAAACATTAAGCATAGGTGTACATACTTAAACAATAAATGTTAGGTACAGAAGTAAAATCATTTTGTGTAAAATGGTTACCTGTTGTGGTAGTTGCGGAAGAGCGCGCTTTCTCGAACCACCTCCACTAGACCGTGGAGAACTACCACGTGACAAGGAACGCGTGTCTCTAATTGGCTCCCCATACTGTGACGCCTGGCGGCCTATGCTCGCTGCTCCTCTGCTATTGGTTGAATGTTGTGATGACGTAGCGTGTGACATGTGATGGTGTGAGCCCTGGCGTTGCGCGTCTTTCATTTCTTGTTTCTATACATTTAAGAAAGTAAATATTGGTTAAAACTGATCATTGTTAATTTTCAAAACTCGGCTCAGGGCATAGATATTTCAGCTTGTATACAATTAGCTATTACGCCCTTTTCGACTTTGTTATTTTAATCATGGATTTTTATTCATTCATTCATTTTGTTTAGTTTACCTTTCATAAGGTTACTAGACTTTAGTGATCTACAAATTTTCCGGCGATATTGGAAAAAAGGATCTGTAGCTTGCGTTACAAAAAAACACAAAACACAATAATAATTGATTTTCTTTTATGTCAGTTGTTCATCTACCGCTTAACGTCAGCATGCATCAGCAATGAGTAGTTTGCACACTCACTAAATTTGCCTCTCCGAAAGTTCATCTGAGAATATTTTATTTTAAATTTCTGTAGCAGCCGGTCTGTCTGCACAACTAAATCAACCAAATTACACGAATAAATCTGCATAATGAATTATTAACAGTAATATCAATCATAATTTCATATTTTTGCACGCCATTAGTTTACACTAGAAAATGCTGGTACATAATCTGCACATTGATGATTGTCAATAACAAATTACAAGCTACTGTTACAAGCTACTGAAATCATGGCATCTGATTGGCTGAGAGCAAATTCGTAATAGAAATTTAGCAGTTATTATAGATAACAAGTTTATTGAAACAGGCCCCTGGCGTACCATGGACACTGCTATTTCTTCCTTCAATGGTGGCGCTCTTCTCAAATCTTCTTCGGTTTCTGAGTCGAGCTCATTGGGGTCTCGGAGAGTGGAGTTTCCAGAGTCTGCGAGGGGGGAAAAGATGTTAAAAATTATAAACAAAAGAGATGGGAGAAAGAGAGAGAGAGAGAGAGAAGGAGAGAAAGAGATAGAGTGAGAGAGGTGGATGGAGAGAGAGAGACAGAGACAGAGACCAATAGAGAGAGAGAGAGAGAACAGTGGGGGAGTAGATATTTTGTTCATAAATAGAAAGAGTCTCACTCGCGTAACAAAAAGAGAAGACAGAGAGACACAGAGAAAGAGACAGAGATAGAGAGAAAGAGACAGAGAGAAAGAGGGAGAGAGAGAGAAAGAGAGTGAGTGAGAGAGAGAGAGAGAGAGAGAGAGAGAGAGACGGACAGGGGGAGGAGACATCCTAATCATAAATAGGAAGAGTCTCACCCGCGTAACAATAATTCAGCTTTTGAAATGTTTGCCTATATGGAAATAAAGAAGCCATATTTTTGTCTGTGAATTGTCAAATCACCCGCACATAATTATCTTTTGAGTATTATTATTTAACAGTCACATATGGGAAAGCTGTTTGAAAGGGTCTATATCATGATAACAAAAATTACTTTTAGTCACTGCAATTAGTATAAGTCTTTACTCTGGTAGTTTTTCTTTTTATTATTTGGGCGGAATAATACCGCAAGTTGTATCAGAGCCGTTTTAATTGCACAATTCTATATACTCACGAAAACTGGGATATGACTATGTTAATTTAAAAAAATTATATTTACGATTAGAGATTTGTTCAACACAGCAAATCTAAATGAATTAGTTTAGACGTAATAAAAAAGGGAATCTAATCGATGCCAAAGTTTACACAACGAAAAGAGAAAAGTACGATGAAAATAGAGAAATGCAATCAATGTGCAGAAATCGACATTTCGTCAAAGTAATTCAACACAAATGGGAATTCCAATTCTATCTAACAATAAAAACAGGGAATTATGTTAACACAACACGTGAATTTGTTTTCTGAAAATATTATTTAAGTTAATGTGCGGAAATGTTGTCAGATTTTGTGCTTAATTAGACAGCATAACTTTCACAAAGTCTTACCTAGAAATTCTTCAAGAAGTTTTCTTGCTCCTGATTTTTGTATGAGAGCTGTACCATTAAAATTACGATATACATTGAATGAAAATCATATCTATCTGTCTTCGATGAAATAATCAAGTTAAATACCCAAATGATAACTGGATTATATTCAAGATCGTATAATTAGTACATCCTGGACAAGAATATTTAGCTGTGTGATATTGAAGTATATAGTATCAAGGAGTTTCCATGTTAAATGGAATATAGCTCATTCCTTAATCCAAACTAAGCATTGTTTTTATGTGACATAAAAAGAAATTCTATACAAAATGAAATGCGTTTATATTTATAAGGAAACAGTTTAGCACGTTGCATTATGCATTCTATGTCTTGCTTTATGCACTCTGTGCCTTGCTTTATGTTACAGAATACACATTCATTTCGAAATGAAATAGAGAAGAGGCAATGTTTACTTCCATTGTTAGGATGATTTTTAGCATATAAAGTATGCAAAGAAAAATGGCGTCTCCATCTGGCTGTCCAAGAAAATAACCTTGAAACCCTTAAATTGACAACATCTTGAGGGCTCCAACATCGTTTTATATTTCTTCAAAAACATTGTTTTAATCTTATCAACATGTTCCTACATAATTATGCAGACTGTTATTTCCATTTCCATTAAAAAAACAATACGAAGGTATATACAATGATAAGCATTTCAATAAATAAGGAAATGAAAATAGGTTACTATACATTGCATTTAATTAGAACGATGTAGCAATGAATAAAAATAATATAGTTGCCAATTTGAAGAGCAACATGCAAATCAATCTAGCCTTAAAACACTCCTGTCCTGAAAGTACTGAAAGGTCAAATTTGGAAAGTTTCAAATTTACCTCCATCATCAGGATAATAATCACCAATTTGAAGAGCAACATGAAATCAATCTAGTCTCAATCAGGATAATAATCAAGATCAATCTAGTCTTAAAATACTCTTGTCCTGAAGGTCCTGAAACAGGGAAAGGTTACATTTGTAAAGTTTCAAGTTTACCTCCATCATCAGGATAATTATCACCGTCTGTAGTTTGGTAAGCAAAATGGCGTCTCCCACCAGTCACGTGCATCTCCGAGCCGTCGTAAGAGCCCTGGGATGCGTACGATTTACGCTGTCTCGACCTGACATGGAGATAACAATGAAAGTAACTCAATATTATTAACTCATTTGTTACTGTATTCTCTCATGTCCTTAGGCTTTAAGCTAAAGCCAGGGTAATTATGCTGCATTCTTGTAGAGCGCTTAGAGACTTCTGATAAAGTAAGTGTTAGGCGCTATATAAGCAAATATAATTATTGATACATAAGCCATCCGGTTTACACAGGCAATGGGTTAAAGGTACTATGTCCCATTTGCAGCCAACATCAAATTCCGTAGAACTTTGCAGGAACTATGAACATATCACGTATGTCCTATCTGTGAAATTTAAATTTTGGCAGTGTCCTAATATTTAAATTATGCAAGGAAACCCGTTTACTTTCCAAACTTCACTGTCAGACACTATTGAGTGACTGACTGACTTCTTCGATTTTCTTTGGTAATAACATACATACAATGAGATGTAAAGGGTACATGGGCATTTGTACATCAATAACCAAATGCTTGTAATGGCCAAAATTAAACTAATTGAATCTTTGCGCATTACAAAACGCACGACCGTTCGTAACAATGTCGATTCGACATCTAATTGTCGTTATTTTCCAACTTGAAGTCATTTCCAAGCCTTTAGGTTTTAGGGAAGTTCTAGATTAGTATTATCTTTCAAATGCTTTTCAATTTAACCTTTTAATTTGTTTTCCCTGCAAATGCATAGTACCTTTAAATATGTTCATGTTATGCACTTAATATGACTTTAATTAGCTATATTTATTTCACTACTATATCTTAAACAACATTACATCGAGGAGAGATGTCATTCTGGGTGACAAAACATAGAGATGGCAATCCAATATTAATAATTTACCATTTTCAACATCTACCTTATATTGATACGACAATATGCAAGTTTTGGATCCTAGAAAATCAGTGCCGACAGTTCATTGTCTGAATCCGGTCAACAGCATCAATAAACTATACCCTTTCCAAAAAAAAAAAAAATGGGAGACTGATCTCATGTTTATATCGTGTAATATATCATCACTGTGGTTATTGTTATGAGATTAAAGCGAGTTACTTACGGGTCCACAATGACGTCATCACCTACGTAATCATCCATGAACGAAGCTGAGCTTAGGAGACGTGTTGTACGAGGCGACATGCGAGACGTCTGTTACGAGTAAAAAAAAAAAAATGCCCCTTAACTCATTGACTACAGAATTCTCTCATTGACATAGGCTTTAGTACAGGAGCCATCAGGTTCTCGTAAGCAATGGGTTAACTCGTCGATTCTTAGAGAACTTTGATAAATGTTTCATTTCATCTTCGGTATCCCAGGTAGGAAGACTTGCTCTTTTAATTTCGTTATTTTCTATGCAAACATATTAAATGTCTTTAAAAACTGGATGTTTGAAGGGATTTTTATCATCTCTTTCTTTTCAAATGAAATAACAAAAATAACATTATGAACTTAACAAACAATCCATACAAAACTCATTTATTTATAGGTGGATGCACGTCCAACTCATCAAAATACAAGAATCTTATTGTTCATTGTACATTCGTTTGTCAAATGTATGAATCTATCACTTTTTCCTTTTTGCAATACTTTGTAATGCTTTGAGAAAAATGGAATTAAAACTTTATATGCATGGATTTGTTTTTACTTTGTAATGAGAATTTTTTTTATTTGGCGAAGAGCTGAATGGATTATCCTGCATATGGACGCTGGGCCAGATTTCCAAATATGATAACAGACGATGCCTTCTATGGAAGGAAACTAGATTTATCATGTGACATGCTAAAGTAATATATACTATTTATTTACAAAATAGGCATGGAAAAACTTGCCATTAATGATTCAAAACGTCTAGTATGCAGCCTTTGAAAAGGGAAACATGGTTATTATTATCATTAATTATCGTATTTTGATGCTCAGTAAGAATCATTATAAAAACTGGCATTTAATCTAATTCTAAAACTACATAAACTATATGCCACACTTTTCAAAATCAGAATAACGAAGAGTCGTTTACAAAATATTTCTACTTACTCTCGACACATTTTCCAATGCAGATCTGAGATCATCATTCGTATCCTGGAGTTTCTTGTTAGCCTCACTGTGGATCAAAAAGAAATTGTACAGACGTTCATAAAAAAATTATCCCACATAAAATTTAGCATATAGTACGAGACAATGAACAGGAAAATATCAAATTAAAAATGTCA
Source organism: Strongylocentrotus purpuratus (assembly GCF_000002235.5). Classification (NCBI taxonomy): domain Eukaryota; kingdom Metazoa; phylum Echinodermata; class Echinoidea; order Camarodonta; family Strongylocentrotidae; genus Strongylocentrotus; species Strongylocentrotus purpuratus. Next base: position 22,981,374 of record NW_022145606.1, read on the forward strand.
TATCTTAGATATAAAGTTGAGTTCTGGTCATGCGATTGCATTGTGAAAGGAACGGTGTGGAATTGATCAGGAAAGTTGATAATGTAGCATAGAAGTATTGGTGTGTACTGCAAGGCTATGGAGGCATCAAAATGATAAGAAATATGGCCCAGTCTTGGTAAAGTAACAATTAGCACTGTACACAGAAAGATGTATATTGCACTACTCAAACATGTAGCATAAAAATCGGGCCTCATTTTGAAGCTGTTACTTGTCATATTTAGAATATGAAGGCATTTGAAGAGCCATGCTTTTTTAGGGAATATTCTTTCTTTGACATTCTTCCACACTTGCATAATAACAATGATAACGCTCCCAATTTATTGTTTTTACTTCTCCCCAGAGCTCCACCTTCTCTTAAATATAAATCAAACATCGATGAACTTACTGTAATAATTGGAGTTGCCTGGTAAGATTGTCCTGTTCTCCGATGTAATCCTGTATGACGTCACGGTTACTATTACAAGAAAATGTCAAAAACAGCTATAATAATAATGGCATCAAATATACATTGTCTAGGGAAAGAACGTCGTGATAATCTCATTATAAAGTCATGTAGTTCGTACAAGAAACTTCTCTCTGGAAAGGTACACTGTACCGTACGAACAAGAATAAGTTTGGTTGCATCATGAAAGTAATCATTTCAAAATCTTCCTTCAAAAGATGGATATTCCTTAACACAACTCATATAACACATTAGCTTTAAAGCCTATTTAAAGTCAATTATTATTTTTACCTCCGATTTTAAAAACGGGGACAATTATACATCTTCACGAGGTTGTGTTTCGAGTAATTGGTCTTGAATGGCTTTGCGTACAGTCATTCGAAACAATTTTAAAAAATTTATTTATTGAAACAACTCTCTTACATAATAATAACATGTTAGTATAGACAAGGAATTTATAGTAAAATATATTGTAATAGTTAACTCATCAACAAAAATTACTTTAATATATATATATATAAACATTTCTTATTATAAAGATCGAGACGATTTTTCTTGAAAGCACTTATACGAAACAGTCGAAACATTCTATGCAAGCCTGAAACATAAAAGAAGTTGGCCAGCATCTACTTACTTTGATATGAAACCATTTTGTTCGTCAAAGTCGCTTTTCAGTGTGACAAGCTCACTTCTGGACAGGACGATGTTGGTCTGGGCCTCAGTTAGACTACTCCTTAGACTCCTGTTCTCACTTCTTAACTGGTCCAGGTCCTTCTTGAGGGAGTGGAGCAGGTCTTCCCGAGATGTGTCTATCCTCTCTGCTTTGTCTTCGGCCTTTCGAAAGAGAAGGATCAGAATGTATCAGATTGTTTTGATGAAAAGGGGATGTCATCGTTTATTTATCCCAATACCAGATTACAACTACTTCTAAAATAACACTTACTTCTAATACTACTCAAGTTATTGTAATTCAGTGAATTTTGTGAGGATCATTTTTTAACAAGCTTTTTATGTGCTTTTCATTATGATCCTCCCACTTCAGATATTTCACTATATGTGTTTTTGTTTTGAAGATTATATGATACTGTTTTTATCTTCACGTGGAAATAAATGAAATGAATATTATAAACGTATACTCACTGTGTGTATTTGATTGAGATTACTCTTTAACTCCCGAATCTCTGCTTCAAGCTGCTTTTGAATCTCGGCTTTTTCCGATTCTATCCGTTCCCTTTCCTAAAAAAAGAAAACCAAAAAATGTAAGAATTTAGTGTGTAGGCCTTTGTACTAGGGTCCCGTCAAATTAAGAGTTGCGATTGATCCGAGTCAATCGCAAGTCCTCCTATCAATCGCAAGTTTGCATTTTCCTATCTCTTAAGTACAGAGCTGCGACTGATATTAATCAAAAATTGTTTTTAACACGAGGCCCTGGAGTATTGTGAGATGTTACTTGAAGTTGGTTCTTTTCAATACAACGCACTTTTTCAACTCCTGTTACAAACTCGAGCATTAGGTGCAAATGAAAAGATTCTCGTCTTGAACGGCAACATCTGAAGAGAAACAGAGTCTGGATGATGCTCGAAAACAATGTTAAGACTAACGAAAGGCGCGTGAGAATAAACCGTGGAACGTATAGAGTACCGAAGCTGTGACGTCATATAAATCTATTTTTTAGAATATTTCAATTTTTGTTTCATTTTCCGAAAGAGCATCAACAATAATGTCCAAATGTCGAAAACCAATTGAATATGTTAAGTATTGGCTGAGATATGACCATCTGAATAAATATAAGTCCAATGGGAACTCAGTGTTATATGCTCTGGCTCCTAAAAAATTGAGAAATTCTAAAAAAGATTTTTTTTTTTGATGACGTCACACTTCACCACTCTATACCTGCGAAGGAGTGGGTCCTCGTGAAAGGGATCGCCATGCCCTAGGTCTGGATCCTACTGAATTTTTCCTTGAAAGAACCACTGCCCCAGGAGACACATATCCAGGTCCTGGACTGATACCACTTCGCCTTAAGTCCGGCGTAGACTTGTGCAGATTCAGATCTTGCCAGCTTGATCTGGTTCTAGCCGGTTTATACTGGGATGGTTTTTGAAAGCTAGAATGTTCGCTCGAGAAAGCAGAGGAGCTGTTGGCACGCTGGAGATCTGGTACAGATTTAGTTCTGTTCAGGTCAGAAGCAACCATTGCTGTTGTAATAGAACGGCCATCTTTGAACGCTTCAGGGACTGCGGATATTCCCGACTGTCCGACCATAGGTGTTGGTTTGTAGTATTGCGGCAACGGCTTCGTAGGGATTGCAGTATTCGGTAAAGACCCTAAATCACTCTTTCGTTGCAGTGCTTGTGTTGCACTCTGACCAGGCTGGGCGACAAATGGTGTTGGCTTGTAGTATTGCGGCAACGATTTCATATGATTTGAATCGCTTGTTGGCCAAGTCTGTTCCCCAGCCCTTTGCATAGTGTGTGTTTCGCTTTGTCCATGCTCATCAGTGAAAGGTGGCGGCTTAGATTGTTGGAGCAAGGTGGTATGTGATGTATTTTTATGTAAATGTTGATTATTCGTTTGATTTCTACTCGTAGCAGAGTTAGAAGCGAGAGGGTTTGGCCGATCATATATCGAATGATTCCTGTAGTTCAGAGCACCATTACTCTGTTGCTGCTCCGTCGACTTCGGTGCTGCACTTTTCTGGAGTGCAGCCCTTAATTGGTCAGAAGCAGATGGAAAACTTGGTGATGGGGCGTAGAATGGTTCGTATACAGGATGACTATGTTGATGATTCAAGGACGGCTGCACTTGATGCATGCCACCATTTGGATTAATTAAGGTCGGCTGCACTTGATTGGTGCCACTATTTGCATGAAAATTCTTCTGATTCAACAAACCACTAGATTGTTGATTGATTGGGGCCTTTTGCTGCAGACGTTGTCCTGAAGGCTGCCCATTCTGCTGCACCGCATCGTTTCCCGTTGGCCTCGGAGCTTGTTGGTAGCTCCCTGTAGTCTTTGAAGCCTGGTGAACCTGTTGAGCAGTGCTGTGGTTATGAGCGGATGCATCGTAAGGTCTTGGAGGAGGCATTGGTTCGGAGAAGTCATCCAATACCAACGATTTGAAGGCACCCCCTGCCTCACTGAGTGACACGGTTACATCGGTCCAGGCCGTCTTAAGGCTGTTAAAGCTAAGATCCATTGTGAAATTGTGTTCTTTTCCAAAACTTCCAAAATATACTTCAATAAAAAATCAACAGGTCTCTTGCAAAAGATTTCGAAGACTATCCCAAAATATCCATTTAGTCCGAGATCTATTATGAAGTCGTGTCCTGCTCCAAAGCTTCCAAATATTCCCTAATCAGCAATCAACATAACACTTAATTGGTAAAGATTTCGAAGACTTTCCCGAAAAATCCACTTAGGTTGAGATCAAATATGAAATCGCATCCCTTTCAAAAGCTTCAAAATATTCTTCAATCAACAGAAAGCATAACTCTAGCAAAATGATTTCGAAGTCTGTCCCGAAAGGTACGTCGTCGTTATCATCTCCTGGATGTTCGAACGGTAATCTTTTTAAATATACGTGCTGGAAGACCACAAATCTTCACATGGTTCTGGGTTCTCCTTTGGCACAATAAGCAAAGTAAAAATATGCATATACCCCACGCGAGTTTCCTTTACATCCACTTAACCACACATAATTAGGCTTTATCTCTTCCAGAACAACATCCACGATGCTCATTAGAACTCCAAAGTTTGTTCAACAGAGAAAAAATGGTGCTGGATAATATATTCCACAAACTGCTCTGCACCGGCCTTTGTACACTTATCGCGACAATAAGAGCTTCGAACAAGCCAGGAAACGTCAAGTTTCTAAAACTCGATTCAACTTTCTGTCTTTGGTAACAGTGGTTAAAAGAGGTATGGAAGAAGGACGAACGAGTACGCCACAAACACCTTAAGAAAACCACCCTGTTTATTGATCATTGCTTCCTAGACTGGTACCCTAACCCATCTCAAGGCAATCCTTCATTGGTGCGTTTCCTTGATTGATCTGAAGATGGTATAGGAATGCAGTCTGTTTGAAAGGCGGTATACCGTGCCGTATTGATTTCGCTTGTGTTGATCGTTGAGCTGTTCACCCTTCTATTGTTTAACTAACAATGTGTTTATAAATCAATATCCTGAACGGCATATTTAATCTTTTACAGGACTCAGCAACGCAAATGAATTTGTCCGCTCAACGTGGAAAACACAGAACTGACTATTGTATAGAACCATATATTTCTTTTTAATTCAGCGACAATCACCTCCAATGACTCTTCTAGAAGCAAACGCAATGAAATTATTGAATATCACTAGTTCATTTGATACATAAATATTCGTTAAAGGCACACTGTCCTACTTGTAGCTACTTGCTCCCTCTATATAGAAAGCTTCCCCAATCGGTGCCTGTTGGTCCCCCATGATCCTCTTTTTCTTATGTTAAATGAGAGCTGAATAATGAGATAGCCACCTGTCACAGTGACCTCGCTGGCTCGCTGGGCGGTGTAATCCCTTCTGGCTGAAGTAGTAAAGCCTGCCTTTAAGTCTTCCCATGTTCGAAAGCGCGTGTTTACTTATTTTTAACAAAACCAAAATGCTTTTTTAAGTTACCTATTCACCAGTAGTCACGTGATACCATGGTGCTCGATTTGCAATGGTTTCAGAGAAAATATTGCATAATGATAGATAATAATTTGCATAGATAGCATTTCCCCTACCTCTTTTCTGACTCGCTCCTCCGTTCTCGTCATCTGAACCTCCATCTCATACTCCAGCTGCTGGAGGTGTTCAGTGTTGGTTTCATTCGTCCTGTTGCCAAGGAAACCAATCAAGTCCTTATTAATTTAATGAAATTTCTGCGTAATTACTTCTTGTTAACAGGCGGCAAAACAGGGCCCTGCTTCATAAAACTTGATATCAATAACAATTTATAAGCTACTGAAATCATGGCATCTGATTGGCTGAGAGCAAATTTTTCATAGAAATTAAGCAGTTCTTATAGATAACAAGTTTTATGAAACAGGCCCCTGATCTCCCACTTGTATGTGAACACACAATAATCAACACATGTGATTACACTACAAATGTATGTGGAAGTGTATTTTTGTTCTAGCCGAGTAACCTTCAACATATATATATGTTTCCAGATACTTGCGACAATCACAATGTACTATCATTTTTTATATACAGCCGAAACATTTTTTTAAATAATTTTCTTTAAAGCAAGATCGTACAAAATGGTATGGAAAAACTTTGTTATTTGCTCTTTGCTCAAATGACGCAACTTCGTCGATCGTCACACGAAAGTACTTCTTAATAACAAAAAAAACAAAAAAAAACGTTTATATATTCATGTATATGTATATACAAACGTTTATATATATTCCTTAGGAGAAACACTCTCACTGCCATATCAAATATAAAGGAGCTTGAACAAAAATAACATTGTGATTCTTTCGTCCTTTTTTTCTTCAGTTTGTTTGTTTTATTTTTCATTTCACAAGGTGAACAAATACTCCTCTCATGGATCCACGTATCTGCCCCAAACGCACACATGCATTTAACAAATCAATTATTCATACCATACCAAGTTTGTAATGTTTTTTTTTATTATTTAAAAAACTGTTTTGTCCCAATCCATGTCTCTTGAGAATTTGGCATATCAAACGTACATCTTTAAGTAGTAAACAAATGCCTTCGTTTAACCGGTCCACCTTTCATTCTTGAATTATGAAGAACACAATTACATATCAAATTTAAAGGGGTATGAATAATTATGTTGTTAAAGACAAGGTTGAGTTCTGGTCATGCGATTGCATTGTGAAAGAAACGGTGTGGAATCGATCAGCAAAGGTTGATCATCTAGCATATAAGTATTGGTGTGTACTACAAGGTTCTGGAATCATCAAAATGATAAGAAATTTGACCCAGTCTTGGTAAAGTTACAAGCACTGTACACAGAAATATGTATATTAAAATCCGCCCCGATTTGTATGCTTTTACTTGCCACATTTAGAATATTAGGGCATTTGAAGAGCCATGATTTTCAAGGAACATTTGTTATCTGATGTTCTTCCACACTTGCATAATAACAATGATAACTTTCACAAATTATTTTTCACCTCTTCCCAGAGAACTCAACCTTCTCTTTAAATGTATATGCACATTTTATTCCAAAAAGAAAGTTTACCTTTTTAATGACTTCTCCAACCTATCGACCCCTGATTGGTACTGCCTGAGATCTTTTATGACGTCATAGATGACGGACTCGTATTGCCGGAGGATTTGAGGCACCTCTGACGAATGGAGCTGCTGGTATAATTCACAAATTTGGTCTTGGCTAAAAAGGAAAGAGAAAACAGAATTTAGTTATTTTAATTTACAAGTTATATATAAATGGATAGGTTTCGATCTCCCCAAAAAATGGAATTAAAACGACAAAAACAGCTTATTCGACTGCGAAGATTAAAAAAACAAACTAATTAGCCATGAGAAATCAAATCGAATCGAATCAACGAATATTTAAAAATGGGCTTTGTGTGATTTGTTCGGATGTAAGCCTAAACGAGCTCGGATACATTATAATACTTCCAAAGTATACACATGAAAGGAAATAGTACAGCTAGTCCCCTTTTAATTTTGGGGGGTCAAATAGCACCTTGAAAATGAATCACTTCCAAATGAAGCTTACATGAATACTTTCCAATCTAACAAGTGTTTTGATATTGGAAAAACGATAATATAAAATAAGGATATGAATTTAAATACGAATAATATATATACATCTAATGTGTGTAATATTGTGATATCTATGTGTGGTATATTGTCAGTGGAAATATATAATCATATGTATATTAGTATGTTAAAGTGTATATACAAACCCTAAAATCAAACACTTGCACAAGTACACTCAAGCAACCCCACACCCAAACACACACCCCACACACTCACTCACACACATACATACACAGTATTGAATTTCGAGTCCGCTTTCATGGAATTCCCTTGCATATGTTTCATAATACATTTAAATCAAATGTACCACAAGCATACATCTCATTATCGCCGTATTTCAACCGCTTCGACCTTTCTTATGTAAACAATAATTTTGGAGTATGTTGACATTCGAGGTAAGATAACCATACATTTACCCACAGGTGCGTTTCACGTCTTATCTCGTTAAAGCCGAGGGGGAAAAGTCTATTTAAGGTCATATCTGTCCGCCAATGATAATACGACAGTAGGTTGACATTCAATTTGAGATAACCATACATTTAAATACATACTGATGTTTTTCTCTTCTTAGCTCATTAATTTGAAATATTATTGAAATGTCTCATGCAAACGGCAGTAAAGGTGTGTGATGACAATGAAAGAAAGGTAACCACACACATACAGGTGCGTTTCTCTTCTTAACTATGTCCCATTTTGCAGCCCAAAATATGAAAAGATTAAATCCAACGGCATTTGAAAGATAATACTAATTTAGAACTTCCCTAAAAAAAAAAGGGGGGGGGGGCTTGATAAATAATTTCAAAACGGGAAGAGCTAATTAGTCGATTTTAGTCGAGAAATATTGTTTTATAGCTAAATTAATATCTAGACCTTGAGAGGGAGCTATACAACATAAAAAGTTTATTATTCAAAATTTCATAACTTTAGATTCGATTTCAACCGCGACAACGATCACTGAATATTGTAGGATCGCATGTGCTTCCAATAAGTTCATTTGAACCAACTTCATGACCCCATACCAAAACTTTGTATTACCTTTAAAGGGTAGAGGAATACAGTATGATGATGTTTGTATTTAACATTATAGAATCTCCATTTGAAGTATTCATGACATTTCTAATGTCAACAACAATGAAGGAATGTGTTGACATTCAATGAAAGACAAACATGCATAACACACATACTGGTGCGTTTTTCTTCTAAAGGATAGGGGAATGCAATGTGATAAGCTTTATATTTTCCGATAAAATCTTCTTATGAAATATTGATAATATCCCTAATGTCAATGACAGTAAAGGAAAGTGTTGACATCAAATGAATGGTATTCCTACATTTGCACACTGGGGTGTTTCTCGTCTTAACTATTTAGAGTCGAGAGGGAAGGACTGCATTCATGCTAAAATCTCGCTTATACAATTTTCATATGACATATTCATGACATTTCAAATATCAATATTATATGATAAATATCCATTGCCGCAAATATATAGGGCATAATACTCTTTTACTTGTTAAAATCAACTTTAATACAGTGCATCTGTGTTGACTTTTTAATGGGGATATGTAAATGGAACCTTAAATTCACAGTGAAATAATGTTCACTTCTCATTGTTGCAGTTATTGACGAGAAACTTAGAATTACGAAATACCTTAGGACTTGAAATGCAGCATGGCGAAAAGTATTGTTGGGGTTAGTTTTAAGTGTGAACGGCCTTTAATAGGGCGTATCGTTGGAATGATTTGGAATAATTTCTCTTTAATAACATTTCGTATGGATTTTTTGAGTATTTGCATAATGAGTAAGTATTTTTGTTTTGATTGTAAGGAACTATAGCAACATCCAACTAGACAAAGGAAATGATTTGCATGCCGGACGGTGACCAGAAAATGGAACCTTTTACCTAGTCCTTGCCCTTATCCCGGGGGATATGCACTATTTGCTTTCTAGAGTGGTCTTTGAGGACTTATGTTAAATGTCAAATACTGTACTTGTAAATATTTTGTCCGTCTGACGTTTTCATAAGGCACGGCACAGCTCATGCTAGACATATAAAATAATACAATAAATAGTTTGACAGGTCTTGCTGTCTCCATCTGACATTTTCAGTTGAATTGCATTGAAACACGAAGGCCTGATTCACATTCCATTAACACGATGCTCATACTGGGAATCCAAAATGAACTGACAATCGGCCTACGTATTATCATCCATTCAAAAACAATAAAACGATTTCATTATCAAGGAGGTTATCGATTGAATATTTCCTACACGTGCATACTAAATACCTTCACGGGCGTGTTTCATAGAAAAGCCGCTACGCGTATGTGATTTAAGGGGCGATTCACTCCAACCTAATATATATCTCTTTACTAATATAATGTATATTGTTGCATCTTCCTATAATATGTCTTACTTTACTCGATATACTTTGGTTTTGCATGGATAAGGGCTAAACTCCAATCAGATGTATGTGAATATAAATATTGAATGGTTTGATAACAATTTACTGTTACAAAGACAAATTATAATTCTTATACCTCTGATAACTCATGCTAGGCAACAAAAGAATGTTGTAGAATATTACACATTTGATGATCAAAATTGTGAATTTAAAAAATGCCAATGGAATTCAATGAATGGTGGAAAGAAAATGTTTGTAAGATGTACCAAATAACATGGTTCAACCATCAAAATCGGGCTGATGTCATGTACTCAAATATAGGTTTTCCTGGCCAATTTCGTCAAAGCAGCGGTCAATTTCACTAACGTGCATTCATTTTTGAGCGAATTTTTTCCACTCGTTGCTCCCCTGTTTCATTTTTAAACATTGTGCATTCAATTTCGTTTCGAGTCTCTGAATTTTCTAAACATGCACATTCAAATTAAAGCTTAGTTCAGTCAATTTAGAAACGCATAAGCGTCATTCAATTTCGCCAATGTTGAGTGGGAGGAGAATTCTTTGGCGAATTGCGGTTTCATTTTCGTCTATGGGCAAACTCTTTCGCAATCGGGTCATTCAAATTAAAACTAGACCTCATAATCATTGTTTGAGGCTCGATGGTTGTACGAAAAATTACTTTTTCATGTTCATTTATTTGATCTATGATCTTTTCTAACCGTGGTTTGACATTATACAATCTTCTTATTTGTCGGATACATTTATATTGCATTTAATGTTTTTTCTTTCTTTCGATCTTTATTTTTGTCGAAGCATTTCTTTAAACTTGTCTTTATATTTGTTATATTACGGATGTTATTTTAATGGTTTGTTTTGACCAATATTGATTGAGTAGGTTATCTTTCTTTCTTTGCATGTGACATCTTTGTCTTTATTCATCATTGTATTTTATTTCCATCATGTCCATGTTTAAAGCTTAACTCTCCCGCTATCCACGATCTGTGTTTTATAGCTTGTGCTTAGAAGATAAGTCACAAATTGTGCACCTCCTCTGGGGACAGCTACCTGTGTAATGACAGATATCTACCAATGAATACGCATGATATTCCTACAAATAAACTTTGCATAAAATTATTCAAACAGAAGTATATTAAGTAAAACATAAGCATAAAATGAAAAGCAATGCACAAATGCCACATATGTATGCCTATTCCCGAAATTGAATGCACGAACACATACCACCAACAGTTTGTCCGGCGCGAATTTGAATGCTCTTTGCACGCTTTTCTAAATTGAACGCTCGTTTTGCACGTCTCCGTGACAAGAGTATGAAATCGCATTCTCCTAAATCAAATTGAACGAGGCAATTAGGTATTTGAATGTTGATCTACATAGTCATTCAATTTCGCACGAACTTGAATGAACGTAACGTTAATTCGGATGCTAAGTTTACGAAGTTGGGCGGGAAAACCTATACTTGTTATGATATATTGCGACTCAACTTCATTTCAGTCAATGAAATTCACTGAAAACAGAGATTTACTTATTCAGATGAAAGAAATTAAATCTATGTTTTTAACGAAAATATAGCATGCTTTCCACTATCAAATTTTCTACAAATAGCCGTGCTTTAACTTATTTAACGTCCTTGTTCTGCAACAATCTGTATTATTAAGATGGGGGAAAGGATATCAGTGTCTTTAAAGTGAATCTAGCATGTTTTCAACAATTACATTTGTTTTAGAGTAGCCGTATTCAAAATTCTAATCTATTTCAGCCCTGATCCGCAACAGTCTGTACTATATCAGATGGACAAAATTTTTAAAGAAAAAACAGCATGTTTTCTATCATGACATTTTCTAAATGTAGACGTATTTAAAAACTGTTCTCTATAACAGTCTTGGTCCGCAACAGGATGATCTCGAAAAGGAAGATCTCGAAAAGGATGATCTCGAAAAGGAGGATCTCGAAACGGAGGATCTCGAAACGGATGGAGGAGACTATGAAGAGACCATGCACCATCTTGAACTCTGCAACAAGTGAATCATGTTTTGAAACCATGCTGATATGTCCAAAGTCTAGTCCGTTTTGGGCTTACAACAGCTGCTCTTATCTTATGTGTCTTCTACATTTGTATCTATTGTATACTTCATTCTAATATCATCTAACCTAACATTCCTGCATCATTTGTGCAACATGTCCTTTTCTCCATAGACAAATGTATTTCTTTGTAAACTTCTAAAATTTAAAATGCATTTTGTATGTAAGAATGTTAAAATCTTATCGAAAACCGGTGACTGACGTGGAATAATTCAATTAGTAATCATTTTCATGGATTTCTTGGACATTTTAAAATAATTTACACTTTATTTTCCTCATTATCTATAGATAAGGCAGTAAAATTAACGTTTCTACAAGGGGGTAAATACTTCCATAATTGCTTTAGTAGGATCGCGTTCTATTCATAGAAATATATGTATATATATCGCTAATTAAATTTCGTGTCAGATGTCACCTCCAACACAAGTGTAAAATGTTGCAATACCCGGACTCACTCGGGTAAAATTAAAAATAACTTATAATATTTCTAATGGCATTTCCACGTTAACTGTCATAGGTGTGTGCCATATAAAAACTTGGTATTATTTTCACAACGATACTTATTTATCCGGGTGTTATAACGCATAACTCATATCATATTAAATGGAATAATAATAACAACAACAACAATAATAACAATAGTTAAGTCTCGTTTACCGAGGGTAGCCTCATCGGCATTAATTAATACCGTTCTCCTTGATGGCCCTGTAATCATAATTAGCCCGGCATTTCGATATCATCATATTTTATCATAACAACACTCTACTACATGTGTTGTACTGTAAACTGGGTATCTCATACACCCACACCCTTGGTGGGATTATAAAACAATCGCACAATTTCTCATTACATTGGTGCTATTAAACAAACACCTCCAACCTCACGTTTAGCCTATACATTATGCATGAGAACGTTCCATATGGCGCCACACGAATATGCCATAGTTCACGGTAACACGCGCAACTGGTAGTTTGGTGTAAACCGCATTGAATACCATGTATGCAGGCTTATATTTGAAGTTGTGTTTCATTTCATAACTGACAGGTTCTCAATTTATAAGAACCTCTAGCTTTCTTTCCATTACAATCAGTAAATTCTAAACATGAATTTCAGCTTGCTCCTTTGCGGATTTCAATGAATTTCTGATATTTCTTTTTTATCTTCTTAACAAGAAATAATTTAAGAAAGTGAATGCACTTAAAGATAAAATTGAGTTCTTGTCATGAGATTCTATTGTGAAAAAGACGGTGTGGAATTGATCAAAAAAGGTTGATCATCTAGCATATCAGTATTGGTGTGTACTGCGAGGTTCTGGAATCATCTATATGGGAATACACAAACATGTGGCTTAAAAATCCGTCCCGATTTTTATGCTGTTAAATGCCATATTTAGAATATTGAGGCATTTGAAGAGCCATACTTTTCAGGGAACATTTGTTATGATGTTCTTCCACACTTGCAAAATAACAATGATAACGCTCACATATTATTTTTCACCTCCTCCCAGAACCCAACCTTCTCTTTAACATCATACTGGAATAGATTTTGTTTTTATTTCAGGTTGATTCTTTAAAGGAATGACCTTCCTTTCATGATGTAGGTACTAGTGTTGGTAATAACATAGATTTGATTAAAAAGCGGACAAACCAATTAGGTCGGGAGTTTAGAAAAGTGTTATGGAGGACAGAGTTTAATAAAATAAGACATTTTTTTTAGGAGGAAGGGGATTTCTCTGCGATTTGATATTTTTTCTTTTTTCCTCTTCATGATTTCATAAATATCACTGCCCTATAAAACACTATACACATCGCTGCACGAATGGTATTCGACTAACAGGCTTGTGATGACCCCCTTGCACAGCATATATTATTTAACTTCTAGAAACGAATCATATTTCACAACAAAAAGTCTAGCTGCTTAATAAAGTACATTGCAGAGTTGCTCGTTCACGTTTGATTAATCGCAAATTCTTTAATTCATATCTTGCCTAATTTCTTCCATTTTTTTGCACCTCCACCAGTTCACTTTATTTCTCATTCTCATTTTCAAATATCATCTGGAGTTTTACAGCAATTTAAATGACCACAGACTGGTTGATTTCGGTGCTATTTATCAAGACCCCCCCCCCCTCTCTCTCTCTCTCTCTCTCTCTCTCTCTCTCTTTCCCTCTCTCACAGTCTCTCTCAACCCAAAGTGATGAGTTACTTCTTGTCATAAATTGCAATATTGGGACACTCCAAGAGCAATCTCTTTCAGTTTGGGATGATAACACTACAAAGTTAATAATACATTTTCAGTATTTTCCATTGGGGTTATGCCCTCTTTACTAATGGTTGTTATCGGAGTATTTTTAAAGCATGTACAACGTGTGTGAATGTGAACTAACATTATTGTTCAAAACACAGAAGTGTATCCAATTATATCAAATGTCGTTTAGTTAGAACATCTGTCACTTTCGAGTACTGCTCGACTGCTTAACAATACCTGCTATCCTTTTCAAAATCATCATGCATGGACTCATAAAACGTCATACAATTTTTTTTATTGAACTTGAAAACTAAGCACCAATACTTTTGGAATACTGCCGAGGGCATTCAAAACCATTAAGGTGATTCTGAACAGGGAGGGGGGGGGGGGGGTCATCTTTTTCTCTTAAAAAGGAGAAAAATATCACAGTGATCAGAGTCACCCTGTCATTCCCTGTTCGGAGGAGAATAAAAGAAGTACTATACAACATTTTAACCCATTGCTTACTTGAACCTGGTTGTTCCTGTGTTAAGTCTATAGGAATTAGATAATTCAGTAGTCAACGGGTTAAAAAGGGTGATTCGTGTCCATAATGGAACGGGGGCCACATTTGTGTGGTAAGACGCATATACGATTGTGTGGTTAACCAACTATATTATGGTCCCGTAATACTAACACCCCACACCCCCTCAATCTGTTTTGTCCCGGATTCCTCACCCGTACATGCAATATTAAACCCGGAACAAGCAATAAACTGAACAGGTATTGAACTTAGATTTGAGCAATAATTGAAGAAAATCATTCATTGCAAACTTTTTACAAAATGATGAACGCATAAGATTATAACGAGGGTTATGAAGTGATAAACTTTGACATAGTAGCAATATTATTGTTTGATCCAATTAAGATCGCGAAAACCCTCGATGTTTCAGGATCACTAACATAATAGCTTTAATGTCAGTGGTAATGAGGACGCAAATCTTAAAATAAGATTTGAGGTATAAACAGTATAAGTACGGCAAGTATAATTCAAATACCAAAAAAAAGGTTATCAGAGATTTATTAGATCCTCATGGTCAGGACAGGGCTTTTAAACGGCTTAATTCATCTTACGTTGTTCTTGAAATTGGCAGGTCATATTTGTTACCATTTACTTCTTCACAGTTCTAATCAAATGTAATGTCTTTGAAAAAAACATACATGTTTAGCTATCGTGTTAAAAGTTGAATAAAATAGCCGTTTTGATTTATAAGTCGACGATTCTGAACCCTCAACGTACGTGTTGCCAATTAAGAATTTTAAAGCTTATTTTTCCCTTTTCAAATTCCTGAAATCAAGCTCAATGTGGTCATGCAACAACAATGGACAAACTCATTTTGTTCATGAATCTGAGATGATCTTAAGTCTCTGAATTATAACTTAATAAGCCAAGTGCCAAAAAATGAAATAAATGATGATTGTCTCGAAATGGTAAAGATAAAATTTTGATGACTCCTGTTGAGGTACGCACCTTGGCAAGAGTGTAACACCAGGTCCGAGGCTGGTAACCAGACCTTGCCACGCCGTGTAGGCTGGGGTAACCTTTCCATCTTTACCAGTCACACCGTTATTGTTCTCACCCCTTTTCTGCCCCCTCCTCGGTCCATCTTTACCCCCATCCACTCCGTCTTGCCCCCCTCTCGACACCCCTCCACCACCACCACTACCGCCACTGCTCTTCACTTTCCGTCGGAGGAGTTCCTCTACCCCTTGGAAGCCCTGCTCGAACTCCTCAGCGCTTATCTTCCCATCGCGGTCGGTGTCGAGTTCGTCGAAGACGCTGCCGAGCTCCGCGTCCGTGATCTCGAGATCGCTCCCTAAACATATATCACGGAGATCGTCGTACTCGATGTATCCGCTACCGTTGAGGTCGCAGACTTCGAAGAGGTG
This sequence comes from Strongylocentrotus purpuratus, assembly GCF_000002235.5. Taxonomy (NCBI): domain Eukaryota; kingdom Metazoa; phylum Echinodermata; class Echinoidea; order Camarodonta; family Strongylocentrotidae; genus Strongylocentrotus; species Strongylocentrotus purpuratus. The sequence continues at coordinate 22,997,312 of NW_022145606.1, forward strand.
GCGGATTCGTGAATCGTCCATGGTTTCGTACAGGGTTACGTACTAAAACAATCCATTCAATTATTTACTTAAATGCAGAATGTCGTTAAATTATCCGTACGAGCCCATCTTGGTAAATGTCCAGTTATCAGAATTCGGAAACAAATTATGATAAAACAGGAGATAATTTCAAATGTCTCAGGATCTTAAAATAGTCGTGTAGATATTTCCCTCTCTCTCACTTTAGTTTAAAACTTTTCTGTTCATGTGAAGTTTAAAAAAAAAACGATGACGGGAATCGTTTAAAGGCTGTGTGATGTTTGAGAACTTCACGGGTTATCCACGCATACAATACCTTGAACAATAATTGCTTGGCACAAACTTGTCGCCTGGAGAAATGGATTCGACATAATCATATCACAATGAAAATAGACGCAGCTTCAAAGCAAGAAAATCACTGAAGAGATCCTTTCTTGCCAGCAAACATCCCTCAATGTATTTCCAAATTAAAATCCAAACTCAGAAGAGTTTCGAAGGTTTCCTTTCTTCCAAACGAAATCATAAACAAGACGATCGACTACCGTTTCCGCTCCCATCTAAGACGCCCATGCTTATTCCAACGCAAAATGGCAAATGTCGCCTTTATCTTTCGACCTAGTGGTGGTAAATATGCCACATCTGTTGCGAGATGTCGCAATTGAGGTCGGTCGGGATTTATAACGCGTGGACTAAAATCCGTTGTTAATTAAAAGACCTGTTGCGGCATGAAACGTAATCCGTGTTGTCAACTTAAAAATGCTAAAATGTGGCCGTTCTTCAATTGATGATCTGTAGATATTCTTGTTAAATTGGCTAGCTAGAGTTCTTTGACGTCGATATATGCCTTTCCGATCTATTTGATGATTGGCGGTCGTGTATATACCAGGCAAGGCGAGTTTGTTCTAGCCGGGTTGAACCCTAAACCAAACTTCAACCTATATCGACGTAAATATATGACGTGTGTTATAAATATTATACCTTGGGGTATTGGTTTTTCTTTGAACAGCCGGGCTTTCAAGCAACTGACGCAGATTTGGCGCGCATGCCTCGTGCGCATACACGCAAGCCATGTCATGATAGATATTATACATTTATCTGTATAATGTTATGATATTATAGTTATGCGAAGCTATATGAAATATAATAATATAGCATCTAGTTGTCTGGACATAGGAGACATTAATGTCAAATACCATGGAAACAAAAATCCTCATTGGATGACTCCATTTTCCTCTTTGTAAAAAAATAAAAACACGAAGAAGATCCCATTTTGAAACTTGAAGATTCATCTCTACCATAACAATGAGTATATCAGTGATATCAATGGATATAGATGAAAAGGAACGAAACAACACAAACTATTTGGACCTCAGAAAAATATGGTATAGCTTTTATCCAGTCCTTAGCTTTTAGATAATAGAGCAGTAAATGGTTTTGTTAACAATTTGATCATTCATCAATTTGACAAAGAATATAAAATTATATCTTTTATTTCTATTCACAAGAAAGGAGAGAAAAGTAAATCAGACTAACCCACTTCGAGAATTTACGAGAAAAAATAGAATGGGTTTAGATATTAACAAAACAAAAGACGGACTTCATGAAAAAAGATAGTTTGATGCTACTTAGGGCGAAAACATATCAGGAGGGATAAGCCGATATTATTATTCGTATCAGATGCTAAAAATCTTGAAGGCCTGGCGTGATCATGTGATATTTGCTGTATTACTCAAACCACACACAAACCACACTATGCGTAGTAAGTACATCTCTACGTGTAAACCTATAGGAAGGTAAACAGAGCACAAAATATATACAAACGCTAGAAGAAGCAACAGGTGTTCGCATATATGAAGAGCTTAATTCCAAAAGGAGCTAAATCCACTCCTGGTGAAAATTGAGTTATTGATATCAGAACATTGTTCACTTAAATACCTGTCTTTCAACAAAATTCTTTACCTACATTTTGAGAGTAATTATGAACAAATGGACTTTCTAATATCACTTTCCATAGATGCCTGTACAATCTGGTAAACATTTTTTTCTTCGTTTTCTTAAGTTACAAAATGGATTTAGCTCCTTTTGGAATTAAACTCTTCATATGTATAAGGTGTCTCAGAAAAAATACGTCAACACGTCAGCTGCGCAGTACTGATATAGATGGATAAAGTGGGTGTCATGGAATCGCATATTTATATGTCAGTTATGAATTACTCTAATCATAAACTCTCTGAGATGATTCTACCTGGTAATGAGAAGTTCGTGCAATTTTATAAGTATGTGAAAAATATATTTGTTCCGATTATTCTTGTCTAAAATGTCTAAAATCTGCACATCTGTCGTAGTGTTTGAACTATATTGAAGTAATTCAGTACATTTTATTCGAATAACGTTATATTAAACAAGTTGGGATGATGTGCGAAAGCCAATTACCTTCTGATATTATTATGTTACTATGTAATATACTGTTGATAAATAGCGCTGTGGTCGAGTAATAGCCCTCAAAATGAAATAATTGTATCATTGTATGAATGATTGAAAAATGTTTCTTCTATTTGAAAAAAAGAAGTAAGAGTTGTTATGTCTGCTTCATTCCTTTTCTCATCTTACTCTGATATCTCCTCTTACTTTTGTCAGAATGTATTCAACTGTTTGTAAAAAATAATTGATGTACTTGCCTTGTGCACATTTATGTATTCTTATGTTATTCATTGTTATTTCCTGCCAGTGGAGACCAAATTTCTGTGTTTTTTTAACGTGGACAATAAAATCTGAATCTGAATATGAGTATTCCAATTGAATCTTGCTGTATTACATCTGAAATAAAATATGGTGTCTGTATGTAATTTTATTGTTTTTGTTTTTCTTGTAATAATACGAAATGGTCAGTTCAAAGTAAAACGTCATATGCGGAGCTCAAAGCAGATATTGACATTAAATGTAATTTAATACAATGTATTTGGTCTTTGTTTTTGGTGTTTGACCACAATATCACAATTGTGAAAAGAAGACAGCTACGTGTACAGCGGTTTTGGCATGTAACTAGATGGAAGAATAGCTTGGAAAACACCATCTTGCAAGCAGGAACTGTTGATGGCAGAAGAAATGAGGGCAGACCAATTAGGACATGGATTGATAACAAGAAGCAGTGGACGGGAATGTAATTTGAGCAGCTATAAAGAACAGCTGAAGACAGGAAGTTATGGAGAACCTGTGTCTTAAGGTCTATTATAATATCGCCCTAAAGGCCTCCAAGCTATGGCATATCTGGTGGATATAAAGGTGGATAGGTTTGGTCTAATTCGAGCTGTAGTACTCTGATGAACCTCATCTACTGATTGGATACGGGTAATTCCATTATTATTGACCCACTTTGTGACATTTTTGGTGTCCCTGTGGCTCTGAGTAAGGATTTAAATAGTGGAGTATGATTGTTAAGTGATTCTAGGTATGATGTTATGCTTGGAAAACACTTTACAATCTCACTCCACTATTTTAGTCTTTACTCAGAGCCATAAATACGTGTGGGATCCTTATGTAAGAAGAACATCGAAAATGTAACAAAGTGGGTCCCTTATTTATGGAATTACCCATATTGCGTGTGGTAACATAAGGGACAATTTAGCTTGAATCTGCCAATATACGATTTTAACCAATATTTTAAAGCATTTTGTAATGCATAATAAGTGTAGAGCTGTTTATCACGACCTTCTCTGGCTCACACTCGATTGGCTTTAGATTGAATATTAAAGTCATCCATATTCATAAGCTTCATTGTTAGAATAATGCTGGTAAAGCCCGTTATAGCACAACAGATTGAAATATCACTGACATCTATTATCCAGACTTTGGATATTTCATGATATTATAATCAGCCAATTTTTATAGTTTGTATATAATCGAACTAGTACCATTGCTCTATGCCTTCGATATTTTCTCTGGATTTTAACTCTCTTTTGCTTTGGCTTTAAATTCAATATTAATGTATTGCATTAATAACCCACATTGTTAGAATAATGCTGGTAAAAACCTATTAAAGCAAATCACTGTAAAAACTTTATTTATTATTGAGGCCAATTTGTCTAGATTTTATCAAATCGAACTAGTCCCATCACTTTATGCAGTCGACATTTCTCCTCAATTCCCTCCTTCTCTCTCCCCTCTCTCTCTCTCTCTCTCTGTTTCTCTCTCTCTCTGTCTCTCTCTCTCTCTCTGTCTCTCCCATTACTCTTTCTCTCATCCACTTTTGCATTCTTTTGCACCCATCTCCCACATATCAAACAACATATAAATTCTATGGAAATGAATGCCCCTCTCCACTTTCCACAAGATATCTTACCCCACACCACCCCCCCCCCTCTCTCTCTCTTTCTCCGCTATCTCTATCTATTTTTTTCCTTTTAGATATCTTTTCCTCTCTTCTGTCTATTCTTATGTGTATATATACATATCTTTTAACTGTTTGTTGCTTTTGTTTTTGGATAGTTTTTATCATATGGTAAGATTTATTGAAGAACCCGTTGTTCACATTCAAATGAATATATTTACGCTTTCCATATAAAATTCTATCGTCCACAAAAAGCCCTGTAAATGTTCAAAGCCCCTCTGCACTACTTCAGCCAGGAGGGATTAGACCTCCCTGCATGGTCACTGACAGGTGGTTATCTCATCAAAACAGCTCTCAATTAACATAAGAAAACGGGGACCATGGGGGACCAATGGTCACCAATTAGGTATTGTTCGCTATATAGAGGGCGCAAGTAGCTATACGTAGTGCAGAGGGGCTTTAAATAGAACAAGTCTGACTCACCACGATACAAGGTCAAGGTCAGGTCCCAATTGCTGCAAAAACACCTCGAACTCTTCACTGTCACAATCCTCCAAATACTGCTGACGCCTCCTACGACGGCTGACTGAAAGGAGTGCCTCGCTGACGCTGTGAAAGCCTTCAGTGAAATCTGTTATACTGATCCGTCCGTCGCCATCTCCATCTAATGCCTAAATGAAACAAAAGGATAATTAATTATCAATTATAACCGCGTAATTTCACCTGTGCATTGTGTTTTCCTGAATTTATCGAATTCTTAAAAATACGCTTGTATGTTTGAATTTGAATTCGATTTGATAGGAACTGGTTAATTTATCTTAAAAAGAACATAATATTTCAAATAGAAGCCAAAGGCTAAAACTAATTGATTTTATAAAGGATAGAAAAATTACATTAAAATACAATACATTGAACATTTGTTCGATAAAACACAGTAATACGCACAGTTCTTTATTTATTGCAATAAAAATCTACAATGAAATGAGAAGAGGCAGGAAAAGGGAAAGGACATACGAGATAAAGATTGAAATAGAAGAAGAGTGAGGATTTTACTCTCCAGGTTTAAGAATAACGAGATCATGAAATAAATTTTGTCAGTCGGGTAAACTGTTATCCATAAAGTTGGAATAGTAATTGTATTCTTACCTCATTTCATAAGCTGATTGTGACGATATGATAAATTCTTGATAGATGAAGCTTAGAATCTTCTCAGAATTGTATTGATCTATTCAAAGATTCACAGAGATTGATTTATCAAGTTCTGATAAGATAGTTATAAGCTGTTTCTATCAAGAAGAAGTCATACTTGTAACAATAATTTCATGAAAAGAGGTTAAAGAAAAGTCTTCCAAATTTATGGGCGGCAGAGTAAATCTGGGCACCGTCTTACAAATCAATCGAAAATCCTTCAATCAATCGCAAGTTAGCAATCTCCTATCTCTTATGAACATAGTTGCGATTGCTATCAATTGCAAATAAGTTGCGATTGATATCAACTCTTTGTAAGACGGGGCCTTGAATTATAAAATATAAGAAAAGAAAAGGGACTTTAGGGACACAAATGTGTTTGTCAGGCAAATCCCGTTTTAAACAAAATTCTAACCTCAAATATGTGTTCGAGTTCATCCCTGTCCAAATTTTCGCAGACCACCTCCAACTCTTCCCATTCAATGTATCCATTACCATCCAGGTCGCAAGCATCGAAAAGCTGCTGAATTGCCTCTGGGCTCGGACCGTTGGTGGCGCTGCCCATCTCCGCCAAAGGCAGCGGATTTTCGGATGACGTCCTCAAACCTAAAAGGGAATCGAATTGCTTTGAATTAAATTTAAGATACTTGGGACCAAGCAATGTTCAGAACTAATCTGTTATTGTCGATTTGATGGTCAAGACCTACAAAATCTAATCATGCAACCAAACATGTTCTGAAAGGTATTGTCGGTCATTCACGAATGCCCCATCCCATTAATACATCATTAGCAGAAATGCCCACGAATACTAAACAATCTTCATATTAAATTACCTTTGATCATCGTTGTTCAATTATATTCACCTACAAACTCAGAAATTTCCAACGTGCCAATGTATTCTAAACTCGGCCTGGGGCCTCGTTGAATATAACCTCACTCGGTAAATTCTCAATGTGCTGGCTAATAATATATTTGATTTGATTTTCTTCTGCATTCATGTAAGTATACACTTTTTCGATAACAATAATAATATAAAGTACAATAATTGTTTTCTGACAAGGAATCATAAATAAGCAAATACGTATATATATAAATTGTTATTTTCAAAAAAGAAATGATAAACTGTCATAAATATTACAATTCCTCAAACATTATAAAACATTAAAACATTATAAATATATTATAACATTATATTTTGTTATATTGAACGTCGAAGCATGCATTATTTGTATAATATCGTATTGCAAGAGTATAGAGCATGGCCCACATATATTGATGTACCTGACATGATATTGATGATGGTAACAATGATGACGAAGGTGGAGATGAGAACGTCAATGATATCTAAGATAAATGGCCATGGAATGATGGCGAAGATGATGTAGATGATGATGAGGATGGGGGGATTGTAGATGAAGGGAATGGGGATCATGAGAGGATGATCAACCCGGTAAAGGCGACAATGAAACTGACGATGACGACGGCTATGATGAAGGCGATGAATTGGTTACAGCTGAAGGACTGACGGAGAAGGAAAAGATAAGTTTGTATTTAATGATATAAGTTAGTGATGATTTTATTGGGTTTCTACCCTGTGAAAAGGTTGGGCAATATTTTTAAAGCATTTTGCCCAACGTTGTGCCAATAGTCAACCCAACCATCTATTAGGCAATATTTTGCCCAGTGGTATTAGTAAACGTAAGTACCCTCCTTCACACATGCATAATTGTTTCGTATTTTGACCAAAATGTGGGCAAAGATATGACCCTTCAACTGCCCGAACTACGGTAGCCCACTTGTTGGGAAAATCTTGACCAACTGTTGGGCAAAATACGAAAATATTGCCCAATAGATGGTTGGGTTGACTATTGGCAAAGTGTTGGAAAATATTGCCCAACCTTGATCTATGCAAGAAGTAGGATTAAGAGTAATGGTTGATGCAAAGTTTACCCCCAAAATAAAGGAAAAGATCGCAGAGACTTTCGAAAAATCAACTCAAGGGTCAAGGGTCATTTCAATACCCTACAGGTGTATTGTACATCCCATAGAAACCACGTTCAGATTTGACTGAATATGTTATTGGAATGTTTACACATAAGAATAGGTAATGGACAAAGGTACTGATATTGGCGTTGGTTTTTCGAAGATCTTTGCAATTTTACAAGCAAGAGAGAAAAATGATGTATGGCAAATGATGTATGAACAGTGATGTATGAATAATGGTGACATGAAAAGGGAAGTTTAGGATAACATTGGATAAAACGTTACCGTAGATATCATTATTTGCACTTTCCCCGATGATTTTTGTTAACAAGCTTACAATCCTAATTCCCTGCTCTTCCACCAGAATTTCATTTCAATTAACAGGGGAACTGAACTATGCTTGTTTTTTCGATCCGCATTATTTATAACAAATTATGATGTAGAAAATACCTTACCCTAAAATAATCAAGTTGCCAAGCAATTCATTTACGATTCCATCATTTCCAAAGAAAATACATCAAATATTTTCCAGATAGGATGTGGATCAGTTATTTGCATTTGACTCCATTGGACCAAAAAGGAAAATAAACGAATGCATTTTGGGTCACGAAAAAAAAACAATTATTCTAAAATATGTGTAAATATGTTTGTGTGTGTATAAACAATTGATTTACTAACAAACAGAATATCGTGATGTATAAAACAGATATTCCTCACTGGATTCTACATCCACATCCACATAATATAGGTACGTGTTATCATGGTCATGGAGGGTTAATTGCATCAGTTTCTGATGTTATGGTTAAGAAGAGTCATGGTAACTACTGTACATACGTAAACGGTGTATAGTGTATATGGATTCCGCTAAACTTCAAATCTGCAATGAGTATGATTAGGAGTAATAGTTGATGCAAAGTTATCAGAAAAAGATCGCAGAGACTATATATCTGTGTGTGTTGGTGTTTGTATATATATATTTATATTTATATCGTGGGTTAAGGGATTGGCGTTCAAAGGCAGAGACCCGGGTTCGATGCATTTTGTTCAACCAAAACAAAACAAAAAATCCAAACAAGCAGGACACCAATGGGTGACTTTGATTAAGCTACGCAACCCTTTCCCCCCTTTCTTTTTCCTTTCGCAAAAACTTTTGTACAGGTGATTTCATTTAATTTATATATAAATGAAAGAAAAAAATTATATAAGTAAATGAATAAATAAATATATAAATGAATAAATGGAAAGATTTGAATATATATGTGGGTGTATAACGCCAATAATGATGGAGACGAGAAGATTCATGCCTTAAAGCAAACAGTGAGATTTTTAAAAAGACACGAATTTTCGTTTCTCTATCATTATTTATGTCATCTGATACCAACACGTGAACTTACTATCGGATATATCATAGGGCAATATGCAAACACATGAAATATTCAACAACTACCAAAATATACCCCTTTAAGTAAAAAGTTGGCTTACATAAGGATAAAATATTTTTGTTTAAAATGATAAAGAATACCCTTTCTGGCAGTGAAAAAGACTGGTTAGTCATCGTGTTTACTACGTTTAATATATACAAGGTATATTAATAAGCTTATTCTACGTTAAATTCGTTAATTTAATGAATAAACTAAATATCACACATTTTCTTGTTTAAGTTTGGGGGGGGGGATGAGGTGAGTATAAGAGTTAAATGTTTATTCCTAACAAAATAAAACAAACATATGATGTTGTCGATGTAGTTGTTATCTCAAATTTGTTAATTGCATGTTGTTGAGTTTTTGTTTAGCCGTGCCCCAGGGACTTTGGAAAATATATTATTTGGATGAACCTAGAAAGCACTGCGTATCAAAACATTTGTACGTAAACTCATGACTGAAGTTTACAACATAAAAATAATTACATTTAGATGTTAATCCATTGTCATGCTTTCATCTACATCCACGAACGACAATGTATATTTGATTATACCAGATGAGTGGGTGAATAAATGAATGAATTATTCAAAGTACATGTATATAGTTATCTAGGCCCGACACTTACTTGAACTGACAGAATCTGACGACAGGTCAAAACATTATTTAGCTTTATAAGAATGCACATATACCTATAGGACACATGAGTACATACCTCCAGTATCCGGTATTAACAATCGCAGCATGGTTACGTATTATATCCTGTTCTCTTATGATCCAAATCAAAGTGTATAACATACACTGTACATGCAGCTAGCATATCCTTGGCGAAACCAAACGAGTGCTACATAATCTCCACACTTCTACAATACCAACAACAGCATGATTACCAGACAGCCGTCAGCATTTTGCAAAAAAAGGACAAATTCAGCGATTTTCTAACAAGGTGGTTTGAAATTCAGGGTCTGGTGGTTTTGAATGTGATTTGCGGTATACTCCCAGCGTCGTTGATTGCTGCCTGTTTTCTTCTCTTTATATGCGAGCATTCATACAAGAACTTCATAATAGAAGCCTCGCTTGTAGTTGTAGAGTTCTTACAAGGAGGAGTGAATAGGCGTGGAGCGGGGGTTATAAATTGTCCTAAAGGTTGGATCAATACTTTCGTGTAAATCGATCTTTAAGCGTCTTAACTCATGTTAGCGTACAGTGGATAATCCGTATCATTGTAAATGACAGAGTACGTGACGGGGTGTGTTGTGTGGGTGTGCGTGTCGGTTAGGGTGTATGAACTTGTTTGTACAAACATGATAGCGTTTTATTGATAGGGCTAACAACTGTAAGACAGAAAGAAACCTTTTACGATCCACGGTAGGTATAATGAGCAACAAGATATAGACCACTCTTAATTAATTCCATTTCTTGGTCATGTTGTTGTTGTGACTACTCTTCTTGCTATTTTTCTTCTTCTTCTCCTTCTTCTCCTTCTAGTTCTTGTTCTTTCTTTTTTTAATATTTTTTCTTCTCCCCCCCCCCCCCCCCCCCATCTTCTCCTCTTTCTTCTTTTTTTCATTAAGGGAACGTTTGGGACCAGCGCGTCATTTTTTAAAACGAATCTTTAAGGTTTTTTTTGATCGATTAATTGTCTTCCTTCTCAGATAATCTTTGGCATTGCATGGTAGCCTACATCGCCCCCTCCCCCCCCCCCCCCCCAATCCTAGTTCTCTGTAATAAAACCACTAGATAATGCAATGGATTCGAGATCATTGTCTAAAATCAAGAGAAAATTAATACTCAGATTCGTCAACAGAGAGTTAGTTTGAAGTGCAAAATATGTGGTGATGTGAAATAAAATGTAGTTTTTGTGTTTGATCCCCCCTCCCCCTCATTTGCTACACTTACTAATAAATGGAGGCATGAATAGTAAGTTTTACGATGAAATGAATAAAAAGATGAGTTTGCATGAATGATTGATAGCTAGAATGGATGAATTAATGACTAAATAAAGGAATGTATGATTGATAACACGAACGAATGACAAAATATGAGTGATAACAGATGGATGAGTGAATGAATTGTTCTAAACATATGTAGTTATCTACGCCCGACACCAACTTGAGCTGAGAGAATCGGCTGACACTTCCAAACATATATCATTTAGCCGCCTAATAAGTAGGTTCATCGACCTACCATAAGACGTATGGGTATATATATATTCAGTACCAGGTATTAACAATCGCAGCATAGTTACGTAATATAATTAGGCAACCATATTTAAACAAAATAAATGGAAATAATGATATTAAATCGGTACTCACCATACCAAGCCATTAGTGGACTAAATGAAGGCTCTGAAGCACTTGTATACTAGGTCCAGGGTTCGAATCACACCTTGGAGTCCATCAATCCAATATCAACAAGAATACCATTGCCTTTGAATTCCGTCCACTCCATTGTTTCTCAAAATATCTCACGATTTGAACAGTGACCCAAAATGACTTAATTCCAATTAGATCCGTGATACCACTCTTGCGACGACGGCAGTGCGGCTAAAAGTTCTTTAGTTTCAAATCCATTTTTAGGGTTTTAGTTGAACACGTTGTCTGGAGTCGTTTCGTTGCGTGGTCTTATATTACCTGTCAAATAGAAGTCAAAACGATACAAAACTGCAATAATTATGATTTCAAAAACGGATTTGTATCACAGTCATTGTTAAAACTATTGTTAAACCGCGACGAACGTGGGTGAATGCGTCAAACCACCAGCTGGAGTCTTACAAAAAATCATTTGATTAACGAAATCACTTGTACATGGAAAACAAACATCCCTTTGTTGTGTTTTAAATAGACTTCTAATAGTAGAATTTGGACAAATACGGAAAAGGAAAATGACCTTTTTTAAATATTTACCGTGTAAATCGTCATTATCATTTAACTAATGGCAGTTTTGACGCAAACATTGTATGGGGAACTATAAGGAAACATACATAATCACGGTAATATTTATGAAAATTGATATTGTTTATTCTCACGCAAGTACACGAACTCAATTGCATATATGGAGATAATAACAAACTATATTATATACAGCAGGCTTGCGGATGCACCATGTGAGAGAGAGAGGGAGGATTGAGGAGTCCTGAAAAGGATTCTCGGTAATCTTTCTTGAGGGTGTGAAGTCCTGAAAAAAGGACCGTTGGTGTAGTCTTGAAAAAGACTGTTGGTTATCTCTCTTAGCTTATAGTTCTAAGGAGAACCATAGCGCCGATTGGAGAGGATGGGTGGCGGGAGTGGCTCGACGTTTCGAACCGGTTGAAAAATCTAAAATTTAAGGTTGGGGTCGTAAAGAGAGACTAGCACTCCCACGGTCTTTCTCGTTGCTATAACCGAGCTCTGTTTGTGTGCAAAGGACATGGGTGACCAATTTTTCATAGTTGCCGTGGTATTTTCAGCGCGAATTATTATCCTGTATGCAAATAAAAAACCTCATAGCGTGTCCCTGTAAATAATAATTGTTTGATTTCTACATAATATAATATCGATTTTATTGTCGTAGGGAAAGGTACCTTGAAACATGTCTACCTAATGTCAATTTCATGTCACTTATATTGCATTCGCAATATTTGAATCATATGAATGGTATGTGCAAAGTCTACTATTGGTGTAGCTTCGGGAGGCAGGTGAGAGTGGGGGCGGGGGGGGGGGGGTTACCCCAACAATAGACCGGTATACTAATATATTTAAATGTATGAATTTTCTTTCATGTGGACCTAATGACGTGTTGTTCCATTATACCTGTCATTAATGAACGAACTACAATACTTGGAATCCAGTGTGCATATGTGTTACTGTCTTTGTTGGACAAGCCTCAGACAACTTTTTAGATTGTCAAGAGCAATCTTTGTTTACAAAAAGTATGCATACAATGTTAGTAAATCGCTCTATTAAATGACCATCAAAATGGGGGGGGGGGGGGGGGGGGGGAAGGGAGGAAACGCGACGTGAAGGTGATCGGTGCACTCCTAATTCCAAAACCTCCCTATATTAAACGGCCTTGTCGGATCATCCGACGCCCCCCCCCCCCCCGCGTCCGTGATGATAGTGCCCCTTTAATAATTGGACCCACGCTTCGCCCAGATGATCCCTGATTCGGCATGGGATAGACAGAAACACTACAGAGGAGAGGGTTGGGTTCTGGTAATAACTTGTTTGTTGTTTCTGTTTATACCCATCCCGTTGACCTCTACGAGGAAGACAAATAATTAATAACAATGCCCCATCTGAAATCACTGGCATAATATTATTCATATAATATATATTTATGTTATATATTATATATCAATATGTTTTATAATGATTTGTGCAGATCAAAATTGAAATGTAGGTTTTTAAAATACCTATGGGTAATTAGGTTGCCATTGTTGCCTGGTATTTAATGAACCCAGTTACATTTGGCACGTTTTCTTTTCTCAAAACAAGTATAGTTTTGCAAATTTGTTGTAATTCGAATAGCCTATCTTTCTAAGTATAACAATCAGACACATAGTACCTCTTTGGATGACATATAACTACAAGCTTGTTAGAGCTCTATATACACGTTTATCCATCTTTGATCTGTTTGTATGTTTGTTTGTCTGTTTGCTTGTTTGTTTGATCCAATATCAATCAAGTGATAATATTCAGATAATCATCTTCATAATCTCTCTATGACTTCCTTGTATTTATAATTTGAATGAAAGGACGCGGTGTTACGATACAAAAGCTTGCCATAGAGGTAAATAGGTAAACGGAAAGTTAAATGGAGACCTTTTCTTTAAAAAAAACGAAAATGATAGCTCGGTCTATTCCTACACTGTACATGAATATGTAGACAACCGCAGCTTTACTCTTCGTGGAAGAAAAATGTAATAAAAATGCGATAAAAAAGTGCATTCATGGGTTTGGCATATGCCTGCATGGTGTGTGTGTGTGTGTAGTGGGTTTTTACAGTCGTGTATCAATCAGATATGATTATTTACGTCTGGGGACCGACGTCACTATCAGAAAGACGTGACTGAGTTTCGAACCTGCGTCCTCGGGCTGAATCATTTTGTAATTTCAACTTTTTAGCTGGATTACAGGCGCACGCCACAACGCCTAGCATGATATGGGTGTAGTATGGTATGTATATACCTGCATTGTGTAATGCTTAATACAGTTAAAACTGTATATAAAGACCTCTCAGCTGAGACAAGAAAGTCATCTTTATAGGCAGGTGGGCTTTATATTTTGCACAGGTTCCTTTAGTACACGTTTCAATGAGAACCGATTTTCAAGGGATACAACCAATATGGTTTGTACAGTGGTCTTTCTATACGTGGTTGCTAAAACAGGTTTGATTGTAATTGCAAAATGAACCTGCACATCGGCCTATAAAGTCTCTAGACTCATTACATCAGAGTCATTTTCATATTATTTCCTTTCATCTCATTAACAGTTGGTCAAAATGTATAATATGTGTCGTTTTACCGTTTGCATTGGCCGTAGTACGTGTTATTTACTCTGTCCGACTTCTAAAAAATAATTCCCATTCCTGCATGCTAAGTTCACGTCTCACGTGCTCACCATGTCAACATAGGGATCGTCAACTACATGCATATAGATTTAAGATGTACATATGCATGAATATGAAAGGTTAAGGCTCTTCTTAAGTGAGTAACATTCTACAACTCCTAGAATCAGAATGTTCTAGTGTATGAGCAAATAGAACTTATTTACCCCATGTCCAGGGCCCGTCTTATAAAGATTGATCGATTCCGAACAGTCGCAACTCCTCTTCAATCGCAAGTTTGCAGTCTCCGTTATGTACATAGTTTAGATTGGTATCAATCGAAAATAAGTGGTGATTCACATCAACCCTTTATATGACGGGCCTCTGAACTGGTTATTAAAAGCCATGTGATGAAAAATGAGCAGAGAAATACCTCAAGATTGTATTATGGTATATGATTCAAGCTCCCTATAACCAATCTCTAATTGCTTGCTCTGATCTTAATATCAATTAACAGTAACCAACCTGTACTGAGATCGGATCTAAAATTAAACATAAATAATGGCATAAAACACCTTGGATTTGCCATTTTTGTTAAAGATATCACGAAGAGAAAAGTTAAGCCTATATTGACATAGTCTATGAAACAACGTCCCGTTGTAGCATGTAGACATAATTATTGCAATTTATAATTATTTCACCGTGAAACTGTACTGTACTGTAGTGTAGCATAACTCATAAACATGCTGTCATATCGCAAACACAATTAAACACGTTCTTACCTTAAAAACTCTTCCACGTCATTTCTCTAAGCAAAATCCGCAGATAATCTGACGTGATCAGGTACCTCACGACTTAGAAACTATTATGCAGACTGCTAAAAGTACAAATCCTTCAACGCAACTCCGTTGAACATACTGCCGCTAGACTGTTAGTATACAACATAAGACCTTTCGCAAAGTTTGTTTTCCGATTCACGATATTTGTCTTTTAATCTCAAGAATAAACAGTTCGAGGTGATTCACTAAAGCGATTAAATAGAATGAAATGGACGGACATCAATACTTATCCGACAAACAGTAATTAAACACACACTTCAAGACTTCAAACATAATATTAACCTACACTTCAAAATGTTTCCTTGTAACAAACAGATCTCATGATGACAAATCCAATGATATATCATAGAGCGAACGATTCGTTTATGTGAAGCATAACAGAATTGTGAGGGTATATTCGCAAGCCGCGATAAACCACGAAATTGTAATGCTGTATAAAAAAAACGTGTGTTTTGCGGTTGAATTTTGCCTTTTTTGTCAGGAGCAGCGAGGCAATAACTTCTAACAATAGACTTTTACGATTGTGAGGCCATTCAGACAGTGTGTATATTTAGCGTATACAAAAGCAGTTTTGTATTCATATAATTAAAAAGCCCGGTTAAAAAGGCTTTACGAAGCTAGTTTCCTGTGATAGACAGTCTACCAACATGATATTTCCCTTTGGTTAAATCTCCCTATTCTTGGCTTATCACTGAGCTAATCCGCTTCACCGACTTGATAGTAATTGGCGGGGGGGGGGGGGGGGGGGGGACTCAGATTTAGTTTGGACGGGGGTGTGCCGCTCAAGCTTCGAAACCCCTTCCAATTTGTAAGGTCATTTGGGGGGAATTTTTTCTGGAAATAAAGGCCCATTTTTCACAATTTTGACATTTTGAACAAACGGACCCATGTTTAGTGATATTTTTGTTATAAATGAGACCAATGTTCAGGGATTTTTTGTGTGAAAGAACTACCCATTAGAGCGGCACACCTTCGTTATTTCTTAATATGTGAGTACCTATAACCAACCCCCCCCCCCCCCACCTCCGGGACGTGCTCTTTTGAGAACCAAAGTATTCTGTTTATTTTTAGTGTAGTGCTAGCCTGTGTGAGAGAGAAATAGAGTGCGAGAGAGAGAGAGAGAGAGAGGGGGGGGGGGGTCGAGGGACAAACAGAAACAGCCTAGCTAAGCGAGATTAGGCAAAAAAAATAAAACATGTTTAGCGTCATGCCTTTTGAAAAATAGGAAGGAGGAGGCCCTTTTTTTTCTTCTCCAAATTGGTCGCTCAAAATGACCGCTCGGAACATTTTCCCTGACAGTCGGGCTATTTTTCAAGATGGCCGCCGGTATTTTTTCTAAAATCTTAAATCAGAAATAAATCCGTTTTAGCAGTGTTTTTCATGTTTTTTTTCTTATAAAAAAAAAAAAAGGAGGCGGCCCCCCAAAAGGAAGCGGACGGGAACGCTAAACATGTATTTATTTTTTAATGACCTTATGATAAAGAGAAAGGAAGAAAGAGAGGAAGAGAGAGAGAGAGAGAAATGGGGGGGGGGGGAGGGGTTTGTCATTCGGTGTAATACTGAGCTCCCATTCCTTTATAGTTCTTCGCGGTGCATAATTATTATCGTGGTTGAAAACTAGTTGAGAGAATACAAAGCAGTATAATTGCCAAATGGCGACCTCGGTCTCAACAAAATAATGTAAAGTACATGTAGCATATGTGATTATTTTGAAAACCCCTGGTGAGAGATAATTCAGCCTCTTCACAAAACCAAAATGTTGCGATATTTTTTTTTTTTTTTTTTTTTTTTTGGAGGGGGGGGGGGGTGGGGATTAATTCTTTTGGTGATTTGGAAAAAAAAAGGGGCAGTATACATGACTAGCTGTCATCAGATGTGGAGTTAAAATTTAAAACATTTTTATCATTAGCCCTTATTTTGATTTGATTTGATTTTCTTCTGCATTCATGTAAGTACACATTTTGTTCGATAACAATAATAATATAACGTACAATAAGTATTTTTCTGACAATGAATTATAAATAAGAAAGTAGGCATATGTATATAGAAATTGTTATTTTCAAAAAAGAAATCATAAACTGTCATGAATACTAAATTTCCTCAAACATTATAACTTTTTTTGCGGGAGAAGGACTGTCATTGTAAGCAGATTGCTTGATAATCCGACAGCCCCAGACAAAAACTCATAAAATAGATTAACACATTTATTAAGCAGAACGGATAGATAATTAAAAATACAAATTTGGATTATGGTGATATTGACATTGCAGGTGAGGATTATGATGAGAATGATGATGAAGATGATGATGATGATGATGATGATGATGATGATGGTGAGGATGATGATGATGATGATGATAATGATAATGATTCTAATGAAAGAAGAGATGACCGTTGATAAAGACTAAAAAGTTGACACAGAAATTTTGCCTTGAATATTTTGAACATTGTTCTAACTCTGGCCTTAAGAGGGAGCAATATGATATAGAATAGACTCTGGGAGAGAGTTCCACAGGTCAGGACCATGGTGTCTTACGGAACTATGGGCAATAATTAAGTTCGTGTTTACCAGATGAACATTTTAGAATTACGGGTAGGGTAAGAGTGAATGGGTTAATTTATTCATAGTGTAAAAGTTTTGAAATGAAAGAGGGAGTATATTATTTAAATACTTAAACATGATACTTTGTAGCGAATTTATGTCGAACACTGTTAGGGTTTTCAGTTTGTAAAATATTCGACTTGTGTGAGATAAATATGGTAAACCAGTGCATATACGAAGGGCTTTCTTTTGCAATAAATAAAAAGAGTTGATTTTGGTTTTGGCGCTGGTGGCCCATACTAAATTGCGATATGTTATATACGGTAATATCAATGAATAATTATAAAGAATAGCGAGCGTATTACATGGGATTCATTTCTTAATTTTATATAATAAACCAACATTCCTGGAAATAGAAATAGTGATATGACGTTTATTCATTCCAATTTAGATTTTCATCGATAATGACACCCCCAAATTTTGTTATTCTCTTTCTTTCGAGGAGGACATTATGTTGTAAGGAAAGTCAATGACATGAGAATTCAAACTTATTGCATTGAAAAATCGGGCATTCTTTGAATCTGGTGATTTCGGGGGGGGGGGGGGGAAATTTTCTTCTCATTTGGGCATACATGTGTGTGGGCCTACAATAGAACTGTGTCGATCCGCGCGATATGGGGTAACCCGACACATGCTCCGGCGACGATTACTCCGGTGACAAATGCTCCGCAAAAAGCGACAATTGCTCCGCGACATTTGCTCCGCGACATTTGCTCCGACGTCAAATGCTCCGCCGACAGTTGCTCCGCCGACAATTGCTCCGCCGACAATTGCTCCGCCGACAATTGCTCCGCCGACATTTGCTCCGCCGACATTTGCTCCGCCGACAATTGCTCCGCCGACAATTGCTCCTCCGACAATTGCTCCGCCGACAATTGCTCCGCCGACAATTGCTCCGCCGACATTTGCTCCGCCGACAATATTTCTTTCATGGGTTATTTTGTTTTGTTTTGTGTGATTTGTTTTGTTGCTGCAATATTCAGGGCCGTAGCCAGCGTTCTGAGAAGGGGGGGGGGGGGGGGGGGGGGGGGATGAGGTGCGTTTTAATTCCCCTATCAGATGACACCGATGGGAAAAAAGTGATAAACCTTAGCGAAAGAGCCAATCCCTTTTTGAGGGGGGGGGGGGGGGGCGGGGGAGCAGGTGCAGAAACTTTTAAATAACAGATAAACTGTAGACCTTCTTTCAACAAATAGTGATTTTTCTTGGGCACTATATCATTTAAGGTTATATTTATTCCCTTTTGGTAAACGATGGTATACAGCGAGAGAGAGAGAGAGAGAGAGAGCTAAAAATGTAGACTTATGAATAATATTGAATAGCATCTTCCTGCTAATAATTTCCTTCCTTGATTAAATGGGCACGTTCATACCATAAACTGAACAGCGAACGTTCAACCCATGAATTATTCTCAACAATAATGAGTATCCAACAGAGTTTTTTGCTGCAGGACGGGTCGGGCACATTAAGGCGATA
Organism: Strongylocentrotus purpuratus; assembly: GCF_000002235.5. Classification (NCBI taxonomy): domain Eukaryota; kingdom Metazoa; phylum Echinodermata; class Echinoidea; order Camarodonta; family Strongylocentrotidae; genus Strongylocentrotus; species Strongylocentrotus purpuratus. The sequence goes on from NW_022145606.1 coordinate 23,016,689, forward strand.
TCAATTTTATTTTTTAGCGAGTTAGCGTAGCATGTGAGCGAGTTCTTTTGCACTTCTCTTTTGATAATAATTATAGGCATATTTGTTTACATAAGTAACTGTGTCGTCTTGTCCCTCGAAAGAGAGGGCACAAACACATTTAAAGGTACTATGTCCCATTTGCAGGCCAAAAAAATGAAAAGGTTAAATTCCAACGGCATTTGAAAGTAAATACTAATTTAGAACTTCCCTAAAAAAAATGGGGGGGGGGGGGGGGGGGGGGCTTGAAAATGTCTTTAAGTGGGAAAATAACGACTATTAGTCGTCGAATCGACTTAAGGGCTATAGAGCCAGTAAGTAATAGTCTGATTTTTAGACCATTGTACCGAATGGTCGTATGTTTTATGCCGCGCAAAGATTCAATCAGTTTAATTTTGGCCCTTACAAGAAGTGGGTTATTGATGTAGACAAATGCTCATGTACCCTTTACAGCTCATTTTATGTATGTTATTATACCAAAGAAGAAAAAAAAAGCCAGTTTGTCCCTCACTAGTGTCTAATCAGTGAAGCCTAGCAAATAAACAGGTTTCCTTCATAATTTGAATATTAGGACACTGCTAACGTTTAACTTTCACAGATAGGACATGCATGACATATTTATAATTCCTGCAAATTTCTACATAACTTGATGTTGGCTGCAAAAGGGAAATAGTATCTTTAATGGGATGTTTTTTTTTTAATTTTTTTTTATTTGTTAATTTGGCGAACAAGGACGGTGAACATCATAGGTTATAATCTTGAATATAATTTTTCTACATTACCTCCCTTAATTTGAATCAAATGGGCAAGTATTATTTCCGGGTTTATTGTTTATTCCTTGTTGGCGAGCGAGCTAGTTAACGAATGGTCGAAATTCTTTGGCTTGCCATTTCAAAGCATCTGCGTGACCAGCATCGCTTGTTAATCACTGATGTACAAAATGTATTATATTAAAGCGTAGTGAGCAAGCGAATTTTCATCCTTTTCATATAATAACTGAAAACCATCTGCCTTAATCACTAATGATTATTTCACGAGCATGTAGTATATTTCATACTCCATTTTATTTCTAGTTTTTCTCCAACGTGTCCCGACGCAGCGCCGGAAAGATTTACCGTCATTGATCTTCCTATATTCTATTTTGTGTCCGTTTTTCCTTGTCTTCAGCCTTTTCTTGTCTCTTTTCTTGACCTTTTCTTTTCCATGTTTTCTTGTCCTTTTATTTTCTTTTCTTTTTCCTTTCTTCCTATCTTTTTCCCCCTGCAAAATGGAGCATTTGTATTCAGCGGGGTACTTAAGAACGAGGATGCATTGTATTTCGACGGTTATACGTAAATATCTACAAACATGCACATTTTCGTGTTCATCGGACTTTCGACGGCCGAGATCATAGGGGGGGGGGGGGGGGGGATGGAAGCCCCCCCCCCCATATAACACCTATGATTAAAAAAAAAATCTTTATATTCCTTCTATTTTCAAGATAACATACATGATGATAGGCCTATTATGTTAACATGATACATGACAATAACAATCACAATCATGCGTGAACATCAATGGAAATGTATTCATTACAAAAAAAATACAAAAGAAACTGGCGGAGAAATATCCTCCCTCGGTACAGGCAGCTCACTCAATTATATCTTCTCCCGGAAAGTTTGAATTATAAAAAAAAAGATGTTGATATAGACTATAGCCTACCTCTTTTAAAAATGTAAATGTTCATACTAATGAAATAGTAAAAATTAAACGGGGGGGGGGGGGGTACCATCATCTACCACAATACCAATGCTTGATTTCCCGGAGACGAGGTTGCCGTGTGTTGACGTTTCGTAATCAAAGCGCGCGCTATTATGTAACAAAGTTCACTCACTAGCTCAGTACGATACAGTCATGATGTGCGCTGCGCTAACTAACTCTACGTGCACGTGTACGTGTAGATTATTCTGTTGTGCATCTTACCTGCCCCAGCTGACCGAGAAGAGCTCCCGACATTTGCCAAAAATTGTTCTACACATTATTATCCGACATGGCTCCTAAAAGTAGACTCTCCCAGCGAAAAGCCGCAAGAGGAACCCCTGTACTCACGGCTGGTAGTGATACAACTTCTGCTTCGAAATCATCAAAGTCAAAGAGAGTGAAAAAGGTTTGTTGCTTGTGTTTGGTCAGTTGGTGCAGAAAGAACATGACAGCTGCAGGTGCGGGCCAGCTAGCCACGGGCAGCGACCGGGCACGGGGATCTCCAATCCTGGGCACACGTAGACCCTGTCCCTAGGCTATAGCTGCAATATTATTCCTGGCTGTGTATTAAAACCTGTTCTATTGATTCTCAACATTTCAAACAACTTCAAACGACTGAGCCAACTCGCCTCCTCAAAAGCTTAGGTGGAGGTAGACTATAATACAGTTGATTCATTTGTGTCCTTCTTGTGTGGTGAGAAGTAGATCTAGATCTAAAAGTAAAAAGAAGAAAGAATTGTGATATTGAATGATGTCTGTGACTGTAAGAGGTAGGGCAGTCTTGTCTCCAGGAGTCCAGTAGAGTTGTGAATTTAATGAAATGCCTAAAGCCTCGGTCACAAATGCCATTACGAACTGCCACGAACGCCGTAAGAACGATTTTCAGACAATGGAAATTCGGGAAGACAATGGAAAAACGGAGATTCGTACGAACCTTTGTGACCGTAGCATAACTTACATGTAGCTCCTAACCATGTTATTCGTTATAACTTACAGTTTCAGTTGATGCATGGCCAAAGTCACAGGTTCGTACATTATCTTTGATTCTTGAGACAGAAGAAAATTAAGAGGGAGAGGGGTAGAATTTATACTAGGAACCCATGTTAATTTCTAATTATCTTTGACCTTGTCTCCTTTTTATTGTGTGTGTATGCAGTCTGCTGTAAGTTTGAAAGTTGAGACGCCCGATAACAAACCTTTCCGAGGCACCAGGCGCTCCCCTAGAATCACTCAGAAGGTCAAGGTCTCGCTGACAAGCTCGAGGATTGAAGTCTTGAAGGAAAATGTTAAGAGAGGCCAGAAAGTGAAGAAGGTGAAGAAGGAACAGATGGAGGAGGAGGAGGAGGAGGAAGAGGAGGAGGAGGAGGAGGAAGAAGAGGAGATGATGGTAGATATCAAACCTCTGAAGGAAGAGCCAGACTCTGAAATGGTAAGCATCAGGAAGAACAAAATCAGAACAAATTTGTACAATTTCAAAAGAAGAAAGAACAATACATGTGATAGTCACATCACCATGTTAGCCGACACTTACAAGCAGCATCTAATACATGTAATATCTATTGGAAACGTCTTTCCTGTTAACACATTGTGCTGAATTATCCTTTGAAGGTTAACTTGGGTTTTTAATTTTCCTCAGGTTTGTTTTTGTTTTGTTTCAATTTGTCTTTGTTTTTTCTAATGGCAAAGCCAAGTTTCATAAAATCCATATTCACAGGTACTTGTATAGCTAGCTCATTTGTGCATGTTGATGAAATAGCAACCATGCCACTACATACCTGAAACTTTGAAGATACTCTGAACAAAAAATGCTTTTATTGTTGTATTTAGGCCTACATGTATACGGTACGGTTGCATTTATGGGTATTTTTTGAAAAAGAAATGCTTTAACAGTTTAAGAATGGATGTGATTTTTTTCTTTCTCATTTTTGTGGAATTTATTTAGAGTGACGGTGAGGAGCTAGAGACCCCTGGTTTATCAGAATATGAGAAGAGGAGGCTGGAGAACATATCGAAGAATGCAGACTTCTTTGCTTCTCTTGATATCTTCAAGGTCAGTTTGATAGGGTCAAAGGTTAGAGGTCATTCAGACCACTGAATTTCACCCACTAAGTAATGCAACCATTTTTCCTTTTCATTGGATCATTTCTTTCTTCACTAATTTTGTTTTGTATAAGGGTATACACCTTTTACGTTGTACAAATTAATTTTTGGGTCTGACATAAGTGTGCTTTTCTTCTCTTTCTCTCTCTCTCTCTCTCTCTCTCTCTCTAGTCTACCGCCCTCGGTCATCGATATACCCCACTTTGCTTACCCCATCACTCTCATGATAAAAACAACACATGTAATGTATTTATATTTAATTAATATTTCTGAATTGTTAATTACCTCACAATCTCATTGAACTATGTATCATATCTGTTGACTGTATGTTTCATAATTTATGCCTTGTATGGCAAATCCATTGTCCTGGGCCATATTCCTGGTATTGTATATTATACAAATGATGCATGCGCATGAGTTCATTATACGATCTATCCGCACTCGAGTTGAGGATGGATACACACAGCATCAACGAGGGTGGATGGATCGTATAATAAATGAATGAAAACATGCATCATTTGTTTTATACAACGAAACTCCTAGATCCTTGTTATTTGATGTAAAAAAAATTAATTCAAGATTGTTTCGTGACAGTTTATGGCCGACAAATAAATCTCAAGTTTTAATAAGTCTCAATTTAGTGCGCACACATAAGTATAGATATAGCAAGCGCACTTACCTCTATACCCATTTACGCATAGTGCTGCGTAAGAATAGGCCAACGAACTCAATGCACACGCAGTATTAAGCGCTCTTACATCTACGCGCACTACTGCACGCTCTGAAAACGAGTTCAATAGTACTGGAAAATATTGCACTCCTTTTCATGAAAATGAGTGCAATAGGCTCAGTAAATGAATCACACGTGACCGGGCACGACCAATCATTTGATTAGGATCTGGGAGTGAGTTGTATAAATATATATGTCTGTATAATTATGACCTATTTGTAACACTGTCTATTTCGATTGGCTATAAACGCCACATCCGTCTTCTCTTCTGTATTAAATGAGTCATTGTAGGAAAACTTACTCCTTCATACTGTAGCTCTCTACTCACTGTTAACATTTGAACTTTTGACCCTTTGATCTTTCAGGCCAAGGAGAATTTCTTGGCGCTTACACCGCAGGCCCAGAAACCCAAGAGACAGACGAGAGGACTTAAGAGGTACATGTAGGCAGAGTCTGATAACTTGTTGAATTAGGAAATATCTCATTTCCTAGAGGTGTAGAGGTCTTGTGGTCTTATACAGAGGTGTTGTCATCTAGTGGATACATCACCAGGCTGGATCACATGGTTCACGGTTTTGATTTCCACCACGGCACTTTAATTTCCTTTAACAAGATATTAATCTGCACTCTCCATCCATCCAGGGGCCCCATCTTACAAAGAGTTGCGATTGATCCGAATCAATCGCAAGTCCTCTAATCAATTGCAATTTAGCAGTCTTCTATCTCTTATGTACATAGTTGCGATCGATATCAACTCTTTGTAAGACGGGGCCCAGGTTTATTAAATGGGTACCTGCCTTAGAAAATGAGGAAATTTGTGAATAAAATAACAAAAATTTGACCTTTTATCAACATTTCATACACAGTTTTTGCTAGAATTCATTTTGTGTTCGGTGCATGTTTTGTTTAATAAGATGCTGCACAGTCATGCACACAAATACATGTACTAATGGTGCTCTTTCCACAACGTTTGTTTATATTTTATTTGAAATTTAGCCAGAAGAGGGAGTCTGCTCCTGTGGAACGAAGGCCGCGCTCGCTCAGGATACAGAACAAGAGCCCAGATGGAGCAGAGTTGCCTGAGAACTTTAGAGAGCCAACGTATACCCCTTATGTTTCCGATGTTAGAAGTCGTGTAAGTTAACATTTACCAGTACAGGTCAACCGTGTGGTATAAGCTCTCGTAGATGACAGGTTTGAATCCTGCTGCCTCTCTGACTTGTTTACAATTACAAGATGAAGTACGTATGTGATCTTTATTTACTGGATGCAAGCCAAAAATTTCTTTCATCAATTAAAGATAAAGAAGAGGTGTCGTGGATGAGTGGATACGTCGCCGGACTGTCGATCACAAGGTCCGTGGTTCGACTCCCGCCGCAGCACTAATGTCCTTTGGCAAGACATTGATCTACATTTCCCACTCTCCACCCAGGTGTTAAATGGGTACCGGTAGGAAGGAATTCCCTAAAATGCTGTGAGCGTCGAAATCGGCAGCCTAGCATAGCGGGGTAATGTTGGAGCGCCTTGAGGACCTTGCAAGGTCGATACGTGCACTATATAAGAATCCAATATTATTATTATTAAAGTTGAGCTCTGCTCATGTGATTTCAATGTGAAAGAAATTGTGTGGTAGCGATTGGAGAAATGTGATCATGTAGCACAATCTTATGCATTGGTGTATACTGTGAGGATCTGGAATCACCAAATTGATAAGGAATTGGCACAGTCGTGGTCATAAAAAATTTCCTTTAATGTCTTTTTTTCTTCTTATAGGCTTCTGTTTTAAAGGGATCCGGTAACTTTGTCTTACATTCTAAAACAAAGTCCTGGATTTAGCTCATTCTTCAATGATAATTGTAAACCTTTAGGTCAGTCAGGAACTCCATGACTTTTGCAAGCCGTTCGCCTGTCTGATTATCAAGATATTTATGATTGGAAATCAAAACAAAATTTTGCGTTTGCCAAACGGTTTTCATAACACTACAGTCTATTGGGGAAAACGAGTATGGTAAAACCGGTCACTCAAAGATTTTTACTTTTTTGAGGCACTTCTAGATCATTTTGAAGCGCAATTTTTGTAGGGCTTCAATACTACACCATATCACAGACACTGATAACACGTAGGGCCATGCATCTCAGATTTGTAAAACTGGAACATTGGTAAACGATGCCTTTAAATTGTTTCTCCCCTGATTGGATGTTATAGGAGAGGCTGCCCTCTGACCCGGTCAAGATGGATGCCACCAATGTCAAGAAGGAGGAGAAGACGGATGCAGGGACGGACTTTGTAGAAGGTCTCGCTGCCCTCGCCAGGGGTGAAAAGACCAGTGTCGCAACTGATGATAAGGACTTGAACAAGTAAGTTCTGACCCTCTTTTCTGGAGAATGTACATGTAGTTGGTAATATGGATATTTACAGATATATAGCGCCGGGATCCGCCAGGCTCTGACGCTCATGGCGCCGTACACATATTACCCTGGTTGAAGCCGAGCCGCCAAAGTAACTAGCGCTCAAGCATATCAGGTACCCATTTACACCTTGATGGAAAGTTTTTTTCTTCTCCTCCTGCTTTTGTTTGTTCTTCTTCTTTTTGTTCTTCTTCTTTTTCTTCTGCTATTTCATTCTTCTTTCTGTTTCTCCTCCTTTCTTCTTCATTAATTATCTTTTTTAATCCTTTTTGAAAGGTTTGCCTCAAAACTGCAGGAGATGAAGATGAAGCCTCGATACATGGCTAAGGTGGTGCCGGACCGCATATTCTCCGTCGCTGTTCATCCCTCGGTCGACAAGACCGTCGTAGTGGCTGGTGATAAGTGGGGAAAGATTGGACTTTGGGATGTGGTAAGTAGACAGAACCTTTTACAGCCATGAGATGGCAAAAACAATGTACATTAAAGCCCCACTGTCCTACTTGTAGCTACTTGCTCCCTCTATATAGAAAACTTCCCCAATCCATGATCCTCTTTTTCTTATGTTAGTTGAGAGCTGAGTTGATGAGATAGCCACTTGTCAGTGACCTCGCTGTGTTGTCTAATCCCTTCTGGCCCAGTAGTATTGACAGTCTTTAACACGTAGCGTCTCTTCCAGTAATTCAGTTGTATTACAGTTCTGTTTGTAGTTTCACGAGAGACAAGCCAACGGGCCAGAGGGGGCTATGATATAACATACTAGTAGTACATATACATGTAATTACAGGTGGGCATTTCACAAAACTTGTCATCAGTGACAAATGACAGGTTTTGTTATAAGCTACTGAAATCCTTGCTTCTGATTGGTTATCAGCAGATTTGTCACTGATTTTTGTCACTTGTCATTTAAAAAGGCTTCCTGAAACGCCCCCACCCCCCCGGACATCCTATGATATATTTACATTATCTTTGTTCTTGTACCGACCCAGAATTCCACTGAAGGTGACGATGGTGTCTTCCTGTTTGCTCCGCACACCAGGCCTGTGAATTGCCTTCGATTCTCACCCAGTGACCCTAACAAGCTCTACTCTGTTTCATATGATGGAACAGTTCGGTGTGGCGACTTCGCCAAAGCTGTGTTTGACGAGGTATGCATTGTTAACACATAGCTACTTACTGTTACCTGTTCGACTGTATATTACTTTTATTATTTTATCCAGAATGCTCTGAATTACAAATTGTATATGAACATACAATAATAATAATAATAGTAGCAGTAGCAGTAGTAGTAGTAGAAGTAGAGGTAGTAGTAGTAGAAGTAGTCATAGTAGTAGTAGTAGTAGTAGTAGTAGTAGTAGAAGTAGTATTAGTAGAATTAGTAGAAGTCGAAGTAGTAGTAGTAGTAGTAGAAGTAGTAGTAGTAGTAGTAGTAGTAGGAGTAGTAGTAGTAGTAGTAGTAGTAGTAGTAGTAGTAGTAGTAGTAATAGTAGTAGTAGTAGTAGTAGTAGTAGTAGTAGTAGGAGTAGTAGTAGTAGTAGTAGTAGTAGTAGTAGTAGTAGTAGTAGTAGTCGTAGTAGTAGTAGTAGTAGTAGTAATAGTAGGAGTAGTAGTAGTAGTAGTAGTAGTAGTAGTAGTAGTAGTAGTGGTGTCAACTTATAGAGCACACACCATCCAGGGACGCTCATGGCGCTGGAATGTTCGTCTACCAATTGTAGATCTTGTTTGTTTTGCTTCTTGTTGTTTTCTCTTTTCGTAATATATTTGATTTTTATGCCTCCGCCACCGAAGGTGGTGCCGGAGGCATCATGTTTTCGGGTTGTCCGTCCGTACGTCCGTCCGTCCGTACGTCCGTCCGAGTTTGCGATGGTATGCTTGTGTGTTTAGTTTTACGTATGAGATATCATTGTGTGTCACTTTAGACTTGTGTGTCTAGCCACACAAGAAAACTATCATATTCAGTGTCTAAGATGTCTGACATGTCATTTCTAATCAACTAAGATTTAGTCACACAAGAAAAGTTTCTTCCAAAAAAAGACCCAAAATAAATGTCCAAATTTTAGAGAGGGGTTGTGTCCAAGTAGCCAAACGGAATAGTGCCATCTACAGTTGACATCCAGGTAGCTAGGTACTATGCTCATCTGCAGTACTTGGGGGTGTGTGTTTGTGTGACTTGTTAGTGTGTAGTATTTGTAAGCAAAGTAGTAGGCAGTGTATGGCTCTGTGTGTGTGTGTGTCATGGGTGGATGGTTTTGTGTGTGCAGTGTAAATAATACATGTAATGTTTTTTTATGCCACACAAGCCTTAATTTTCTTGAATTGGACAGGGGTAGACAATAATGTCGTTCTGCCACACTAGCCTTAATTTTCACGACTTGGACAGAGGTATATAATACATGTAATGTCTTTCTGCCACACAAGCCCTAATTTTCTTGACTTGGACAGGGGAAGATAATAATGTCTTTCTGACACACAAGCCTTAATTTTCTTGACTTGGACTGGGGTAGATAATAATGTCTTTCTGCCACACAAGCCTCCATTTTCTTGACTTGGACAGGGGTAGATAATAGTGTCTTTCTGCCACACAAGCCTTAATTTTCATGACTTGGACAGGGGTAGATAATAATGTCTTTCTGCCACACAAGCCTTAATTTTCATGACTTGGACTGGGGTAGATGACAATATCTTTCTGACACACAAGCCCTAATTTTCTTGACTTGGACAGTGGTACAGGTATATAATACATGTAATGTTTTTATGCCACACAAGCCTTAATTTTCTTGACTTGGACAGGGGTAGATAATAATGTCTTTCTGTCACACAAGCCTTAATTTTCTTGACTTGGACAGGGGTAGACAATAATGTCTTTCTGCCACACAAGCCCTAATTTTCTTGACTTGGACAGGGGTAGACAATAATGTCTTTCTGCCACACAAGCCCTAATTTTGTTGACTTGGACAGGGGAAGATAATAATGTCTTTCTGCCACACAAGCCCTAATTTTGTTGACTTGGACTGGGGTAGATGACAATATCTTTCTGCCACACAAGCCCTAATTTTCTTGACTTGGACAGAGGTATATAATACATGTAATGTTTTTTTATGCCACACAAGCCTTAATTTTCTTGACTTGGACAGGGAAAGATAATAATGTCTTTCTGACACACAAGCCTTAATTTTCTTGACTTGGACTGGAGTAGATAATAATGTCTTTCTGCCACACAAGCCTTAATTTTCATGACTTGGACAGAGGTATATAATACATGTAATGTCTTTCTGCCACACAAGCCCATTATTTTCTTGAATTGGACTGGGGTAGATGATAATGCCTTTCTGCCACACAATCCCTAATTTTCTTGACTTGGAGAGTGGTACAGGTATATAATACATGTAATGTTTTAATGCCACACAAGCCTTCATTTTCTTGACTTGGACTGGGGTAGACAATAATGTTTTTCCGCCACACAAGCCTTAATTTTCTTGACTTGGACTGGGGTAGATGACAAAATCTTTCTGACACACAAGCCTTAATTTTTATGACTTGGACAGAGGTATATAATACATGTAATGTTTTTTTTTATGCCACACAAGTCCCAATTTTCTGGACTTGGACAGGGGTAGACAATAATGTCTTTCTGCCACACAAGCCTTAATTTTCTTGACTTGGACAGGGGTAGATAATAATGTCGTTCTGTCACACAAGCCTTAATTTTCTTCACTTGGACTGGAGTAGATAATAATGTCTTTCTGTCACACAAGCCTTAATTTTCTTCACTTGGACTGGGGTAGATGACAAAATCTTTCTGACACACAAGCCTTAATTTTCATGACTTGGACAGAGGTATATAATACATGTAATGTTTTTTTTTATGCCACACAAGCCCTAATTTTCTGGACTTGGACAGGGGTAGATAATAATGTCTTTCTGTCACACAAGCCTTAATTTTCTTGACTTGGACTGGGGTAGATGACAATATCTTTCTAGCAACACAAGCCTTAATTTTCTTGACTTGGACTGGGGTAGACAATAATGTCTTTCTGCCACACAAGCCCTAATTTTCTTGACTTGGACAGTGGTACAGGTATATAATACATGTAATGTTTTTATGCCACACAAGCCTTAATTTTCTTGACTTGGACAGGGGTAGATAATAATGTCTTTCTGCCACACAAGCCTTAATTTTCATGACTTGGACAGGGGTAGATAATAATGTCTTTCTGCCACACAAGCCTCAATTTTCATGACTTGGACTGGGGTAGATGACAATATCTTTCTGACACACAAGCCTTAATTTTCATGACTTGGACAGAGGTATATAATACATGTAATATTTTTTTTATGCCACACAAGCCCTAATTTTCTTGACTTGGACAGGGGTAGATAATGATGTCTTTCTGTCACACAAGCCTTAATTTTCTTGACTTAGACAGGGGTAGACAATAATGTCTTTCTGCCACACAAGCCCTAATTTTCTTGACTTGGACAGGGGTAGACAATAATGTCTTTCTGCCACACAAGCCCTAATTTTGTTGACTTGGACAGAGGTATATAATACATGTAATGTTTTTTATGCCACACAAGCCTTAATTTTCTTGACTTGGACAGGGGTAGATAATAATGTCTTACTGTCACACAAGCCTTAATTTTCTTGACTTAGACAGGGGTAGACAATAATGTCTTTCTGCCACACAAGCCCTAATTTTCTTGACTTGGACAGGGGTAGACAATAATGTCTTTCTGCCACACAAGCCCTAATTTTGTTGACTTGGACAGAGGTATATGATACATGTAATGTTTTTTTATGCCACACAAGCCTTAATTTTCTTGACTTGGACAGGGGAAGATAATAATGTCTTTCTGCCACACAAGCCTTAATTTTCATGACTTGGACAGAGGTATATAATACATGTAATGTCTTTCTGCCACACAAGCCCATTATTTTCTTGACTTGGACTGGGGTAGATAATAATGCCTTTCTGCTACACAAGCCCTAATTTTCTTGACTTGGACAGTGGTACAGGTATATAATACATGTAATGTCTTTCTGCCACACAAGCCCATTATTTTCTTGACTTGGACTGGGGTAGATAATAATGTTTTTCTGCCACACAAGCCTTAATTTTCTTGACTTGGACTGGGGTAGACAATAATGTTTTTCTGCCACACAAGCCTTAATTTTCTTGACTTGGACTGGGGTAGATGACAAAATCTTTCTGACACACAAGCCTTAATTTTCATGACTTGGACAGAGGTATATAATACATGTAATTTTTTTTTTATGCCACACAAGCCCTAATTTTCTGGACTTGGACAGGGGTAGACAATAATGTCTTTCTGCCACACAAGCCTTAATTTTCTTGACTTGGACAGGGGTAGATAATAATGTCTTTCTGTCACACAAGCCTTAATTTTCTTGACTTGGACTGGGGTAGATGACAATATCTTTCTAGAAACACAAGCCTTTATCTTCTTGACTTGGACTGGAGTAGATAATAATGTCTTTCTGCCACACAAGCCTTAATTTTCATGACTTGGACAGAGGTATATAATACATGTAATGTCTTTCTGCCACACAAGCCCATTATTTTCTTGACTTGGACTGGGGTAGATAATAATGCCTTTCTGCCACACAAGCCCTAATTTTCTTGACTTGGACAGTGGTACAGGTATATAATACATGTAATGTTTTTATGCCACACAAGCCTTAATTTTCATGACTTGGACAGGGGTAGACGATAATGTTTTTCTGCCACACAAGCCTTAATTTTCTTGACTTGGACTGGGGTAGATGACAAAATCTTTCTGACACACAAGCCTTAATTTTCATGACTTGGACAGAGGTATATAATACATGTAATGTTTTGTTTATGCAACACAAGCCCTAATTTTCTGGACTTGGACATGGGTAGATAATAATGTCTTTCTGTCACACAAGCCTTAATTTTCTTGACTTGGACTGGGGTAAATGACAATATCTTTCTAGCAACACAAGCCTTAATTTTCTTGACTTGGACTGGGGTAGACAATAATGTCTTTCTGCCACACAAGCCCTAATTTTCTTGACTTGGACAGTGGTACAGGTATATAATACATGTAATGTTTTTATGCCACACAAGCCTTAATTTTCTTGACTTGGACAGGGGTAGATAATAATGTCTTTCTGCCACACAAGCCTTAATTTTCATGACTTGGACAGGGGTAGATAATAATGTCTTTCTGCCACACAAGCCTTAATTTTCATGACTTGGACAGGGGTAGACAATAATGTCTTTCTGCCACACAAGCCTCAATTTTCACGACTTAGGCGGATAAATGATGTGTTTTTGCGGGACACAAGCCTTAAAGGTATTACAAAGTTTTGGGAAATTTTGAAAAATGGGTGGATAGTGATTCTTAACAAGTTTGATATATTTGGATGCCCCTGTGGATGTATTAAAAACACCAGAAATTTTAGCCCCTAAAACACTTCTGCTTTTGAGAAATATTGAATATAAAGATTTACCGGTGCTCCCGGTAAATTTTGATAAAATTCAAATAGCTCCTACGGCCGTACAATGGTAGCTGCGACCATAAAAATCTCAGAGTATGTAGATTTGGTATATAATTTCCGAACAAGAATAGCTAATCGGTCGATTTAAGTCAATACACATTGTTTTATACCTTAATTAAGACCTTGACCTTGAGAGGGAGCTATTCAACATAAAGTGTTTATTATTTACAATTTCATAACATTAGAGTCGATTTCGACCGCGACAACGATCACTGAATATTGTAAGATCGTATATGCTTCCAATATGTTCATTTGAACCAAATTCATGACCCCATACCAAAACGTTGTATTACCTTTAATTTTCCTGACTTGGATAGAGGTAGACAATAATGTCTTTTGGGCATGCAAGCCTTAATTTTAATTTTAGAAACCAATCTCAACACATATTGTATTAAAAAACACACAAGATGCATTTTCATTTAGTTTTAGACAAACACACAAGAAGTTGGGAATTAAGACACACAAGTAGTCTTTAGAAGGAAAAAATGAAAAGACACACAAGATACCCCTTTTTCTAGACACACAAGACAAAAATCTCACAAGCATACTGTCGTGAGTAGTACCGTCCGTACGTCCGTCCGTCCGTCCGTCCGTCCGTCCGTCCGTACGTCCGTCCCGTTTGACCGTTATCACAATATCTCAAGAACCATTTAAGATTTAAACTTAAGACTCGGGAATAGTATTTATCACCATAGGAAGACGATCTGATTAGATTTTGGAGTACGTAGGTCAAAGGTCACAGGTCACAGAGGTCAACTTATGAAATTCCTTGTATTGAGTTTGTTAGCGCGATATCTCAAGAACCATTTGAGATTTAAACTTCAAACTTAAGGATAGTATGTATCACCATAGGAAGACGATCTGATTAGATTTTGGAGCACGTATGTCAAAGGTCAAGGGTCACAGAGGTCAACTTATGAAATTCCATACATTGAGATTGTTATCATAATATCTCAAGAACCACTGGAGATTTAAACTTCAAACTTAGTGATAGTGTGTATCACTATAGGAAAACAATCTGATTAGATTTTGGAGCACGTATGTCAAAGGTCAAGGGTCACAGAGGTCAACTTATGAAATTCCATACATTGAGATTGTTATCATGATATCTCAAGAACCACTGGAGATGTAAAAACTTCAAACTGAAGGATAGTATGTATCACCATAGGAAGACGATCTGATTAGATTTTGGAGCACGTAGGTCAAAGGTCAAGGGTCACAGAGGTCAACTTATGAAATTCCATACATTGAGATTGTTATCATAATATCTCAAGAACCACTGGAGATTTAAACTTCAAACTTAATGATAGTGTGTATCACCATAGGAAGACAATCTGAGTAGATTTTGGAGCACGTAGGTCAAAGGTCAAGGGTCACAGAGGTCAACTTATGAAATTCCATACATTGAGATCGTTATCGCGATATCTCAAGAACCACTGGAGAATTTTCACTTCAAACTTAATGATAGTATGTATCACCATATCATAATATCTCAAGAACCACTGGAGATTTAAACTTCAAACTTAATGATAGTGTGTATCACCATAGGAAGACAATCTGATTAGATTTTGGAGCACGTAGGTCAAAGGTCAAGGGTCACAGAGGTCAACTTATGAAATTCCATACATTGAGATTGTTATCATAATATCTCAAGAACCACTGGAGATTTAAACTTCAAACTTAATGATAGTGTGTATCACCATAGGAAGACAATCTGATTAGATTTTGGAGCACGTAGGTCAAAGGTCAAGGGTCACAGAGGTCAACTTATGAAATTCCATACATTGAGATTGTTATCATTATATCTCAAGAACCACTGGAGATTTAAACTCCAAACTTGTTTAAATTGCTCTATGGCGGAGGCATCATTTTCGACTGCGCGCAGTCAAAATTCCATCTAGTTTTTCTTAATTGTGTATACTTTGCAGACTGCACCATTTTTCTCTAACTACATATTGGTACACAGACAATATATTTTTTTTCTGTGTATTTTTTTTTTTCTGTGAAGAATAATAAATTGATCCATTGAATGTTCAAGAGGATAAACACAGAGAGAAATTAAACAATATGATAGCAAAGTCTACTTTGAAAGAATACCAGAGTCAAACAATAAATAGTCCTAAATCAAAAAATGCCAATATGTTTTCTTGGAGGATGATCTATGGCATGAACTTCCCCCTCTTGTAAAAGTAAGTTAAATGTAAAAATTTGAAATACTAGCCATCTTTTTAATCAGCCCCAGCCAGTTCTAAGCATGTTTATATTGACAGAATAATAGATGAATAAATAAATAAATAAATAAATATAAACAACAAAAGAAGGACATAACTAGCTAAATGAACAAATGAAGGAAGACCTTATAAATAACTAAATAATTGATTAAAAAGAGAAAAAACTAAGTAAGTAACTAGATAAATAAATGAATAAATATTAACTGCATGAGTACACCAAAAATTGATAAAATAGATAAATAAAGAAACAAATAAACTAACAAACAAAAAAACTACTAAAAAAATTAAACAAAAGAACTAATTAAAAATAAAGTAACAAATTCACTGCTGGATATTTTTTTTTTGTCCATCAGGTATATGTGGCAGATGAAGATGAAGTTATCTGGACCAACTTTTTTGATTTCATGTCGGCAGATGGTAGCTCCCTCCTTGTCACTCAGAATGATAGGACCGGAAACGTAGTTGTAGTTGACACTCGATCGAGGTAAGTGACAATGGTATCGATAATAGTTGATAATGATAATAATAATATAGCATTGACCATTCATTTTGCTCCATCGATCTAGTTAACTATTCAGAGGCATACAGGGAGATTATTACCCTGGCCTTAGCACGGCTGTCATTACGGCGCTCTAGCATTTATAGGAAATGATTCCTGCCAGGTACCCATTTATATAATTTTGGTTGAGTGTGGCAAATGTAGATCAATGTCTTGCCAAAGGACATTAATTTTGAAGCGGGACTCCGACCCTGGACCTTGTGATCGACAGTCCAGTATTGTATCCACTCGACCACGATACCTCTATGATGAGACTATTCGATTGTTGTATAGCTGTCATGTCTGGCACATTGCCACCCCAAATCCCCCCCAAATCCCTGTTATAGGAAACTTGTAATCAATAATAAAATATGCTAAACTTCTCTGACAAATTTGCTTTCAGCAAATGAAACACCATGATTTCTATTTTTTTGAATATTGTTTGTTTTTGAAACAGAAAGGGCGGAGAGAATGTGTACCATGTACATTCAAGGAATGCAAAGACAGTCTCGGTCCACCCCACAATGCCAAACTACTTTGTCACAGCTTCAACTGATCGGTAAGGCTCTATCTTTTCACATGATCATCATGATTGCTTCTTAAAGGTAATACAAAGTTTTGATATGGGGTCATGAATTTAGTTAAAATGAACATATTGGAAGCATAATCGACCCTACAATATTCAGCGATTAATGTCGCGGTTCAAATCGATTGTAAAGTGATGAAATTGTGAATAATAAACTCTTCATGTTGTATAGCCCCCTCCCAAGATGATATTACTTTAGCTTAAAAACAATGTTTCTTGACTAAAATCGATTGATTTTCTATTCCTGTTTGGAAATTATATATCAGAACTGCATATTCTGAGATTTTCATGGTTGCAGCTACCATTGTACGACCGTCGGTGCCTCATGAGATGTTGGAAACCCTCTGAATTGAGATATATAATCAGTTGTTATTTTTTCTTGTAGTACTGCTGCATTGTGGGATATCCGCAGCATGAAGAGTAAGGGAACAATAAACCAATTGCCGAGATGCCTCATTTTAAATCCGTCAGCTCGGCATTCTTCTCACCGATCACTGG
Organism: Strongylocentrotus purpuratus; assembly: GCF_000002235.5. Classification (NCBI taxonomy): domain Eukaryota; kingdom Metazoa; phylum Echinodermata; class Echinoidea; order Camarodonta; family Strongylocentrotidae; genus Strongylocentrotus; species Strongylocentrotus purpuratus. The sequence continues at coordinate 23,034,083 of NW_022145606.1, forward strand.
TTCAAAGATCCTTACTACATCTCTGGATGACAAAATCAGGTAAGAACAGACTCTAGCAGAACTTAAAGCCATACTGCACTACTTAAAGCTACTTGCGCCCTCTATATAGCAAACAATGCCTAATCGGTGACCATTGGTGCCCCATGATCCTCTTTTTCTTATGTTGATTGAGAGCTGATTTGATGAGATAACCACCTGTCAGTGACCATGCATGGAAGTCTAATCCCCTGGATAAACTAGTGCAGACAGGCTTTAAAGCCATACTGTACTAGAAGCACTACCGCAAAATCCCTCTAGCACCATCTCATGTCAGCTGAATGTAACAGTATGGTCTCGTAATTTTGCTGCTTCCCTAGCTGGGCTGTTGGTTCTCGCATCAAGTCCTCTGTGAAGTATGAATATGGTATAGAGTACCAAAGCTGTGGCATCATAACATTTTACTTTTGGAATTTCTCTATTTTTTCTTCATTTTCCTCTGGTTCGTAATGTAATGAACCAAAGCAAAATAACACTGAGGGGTCATTCCATGTCAAATCACCCAATGGTTTTAACCCGACCATTTTTGATTTTGATGAAACTTAGTGTACTTGTTGAGTGTGATCTCACAGCACCAAATCCAAAATTTTAGGTCAATCGGATAAGGGGTTTGGGAGATACGGCCCACCAAATTTTGAGATTTTTTCAAAAATGGGGGTGGCGGGCCTACCTTTGAACCCTTGTATTTCGGGACCTAATGGGTCAATCTTCACAAAATTTGTATTGTTGGAAAGGGTATTCAATAAGGATTCCAAATCTGCCGCCATTTTGAAAATTTGTACATGTTGGGGTACTTTGACCTCTTGACCTAAGATTTGACCTTGAAATTGACCTTGTGGATCACGTGACCTTGACAACATTTTTCATGAAATGTAATCTCTGACATGTTCACTTAAACATATAAAAGTTTCAGAGATATAATATTTTTTGTTTAGGAGCAATAAGGATTGAAAGTATCCATACTTACAGATATTCACAATTAACCCTATCATAATGTATACAATACATGCAATATGCACAGTATAACATACATCTGCCACATGCTTTTTTGTTCTAGGCATATCCATTCTAAATGTCAGCAGTACTTGAATAGAAATAAAATGACAAGTTCATATAGGCCTAAAGGGTTAACAGGATGTATGGCTTTAGGCCTCTGAGTCGGTTCTAGGATAATTACCCCCCTGGAAAATTAACCCCCAGGAAAGGTCCCCCCCTGAGGACAATTACCCCCCAGAAAATTACCTCCTAGGACAATCTGTGTCCCCCCCCCCCGAGGACAATTACCCCCTAGGATAATTACCCCCCCCCCCCCCTATTCATTAAAGGGAAGTCCATCCTGATAATAAGTTAGTTTTAATCAAAGCAGATTTTTTTGGGGGGAGGTAATTATCCTTGAGGGGCAATTTTCCAGGGGGGGGGGGGGGTAATTGTCCTCGGGGGGGGGGGGGGGAGATTGTCATAGGAGGTAATTTTCTGGGGTTAATTAACCTCTGGGTGTGATAGTCCTTGGGTAATTGTCGGGTAATTGTCCTGGGGGGGGGGTGAACATTTCCTGGGGGTTATTTTTCCAGGGGGGTAATTATCCTAGAACCGACTCAGAGGTCTAAAGCCATACATCCTGTTAACCCTTTAGGCCTATATGAACTTGTCATTTTATTTCTATTCAAGTACCGCTGACATTTAGAATGGATATGACTAGAGCAAGGAAGCATGTGGAAGATGTATGTTGTACTGTGCATATTGCATGTATTGTATACATTATAATAAGGTTTATTGTGAATATCTGTAAGTATGGATACTTTCAATCCTTATTGCTCCTAAACAAAAAATATTATATCTCTGAAACTTTTATATGTTTAAGTGAACATGTCAGAGATTACATTTCATGAAAAATGTTGTCAAGGTCACGTGATCCACAAGGTCAATTTCAAGGTCAAATCTTAGGTCAGAGGTCAAAGTACCCCAACATGTACAAATTTTCAAAATGGCGGCAGATTTGGAATCCTTATTGAATACCCTTTCCAGCACTACAAATTTCGTGAAGATTGACTCATTAGATCCCGAGATACAAGGGTTCAAAGGTAGGCCCGCCACCCCCATTTTTGAAAAAATCTCAAAATTTGGTGGGCCGTATCTCCCAAACCCCTCACCCAATTGACCTAAAATTTTGGATTTGGTGCTGTGAGATCACACTCAACAAGTACACTAAGTTTCATCAAAATCAAAAATGGTCGGGTTAAGATTTTCAGATTTTTTGGGTGATTTGACATGGAATGACCCTGAGTTCCTATAGGAAATCTATTTATTCAGATGGTCATATCTCAGCCAATACTTAACATATTCAATTGGTTTTCGACATTTGGACATTATTTTTTATGTTCTTTCTGAAAATGAAGAAAAATTGAGAAATTCCAAAAATAGATTTTTGATGACGTTGATCACACTTCACCACTCTATTGGGTTACGCACTGTTGGCAGGTTCAGCATGAGATGGCGCTGTACAATACACAGTACCCTAGGGCAGAAAGTTCATCAGTTCAGTAATGTTTATGTATGATAATGTTAATTTGTCTGTTTTATCATTGTCTTATTCATGCATTGTGTTACATTTCATGTATTCATGTGTGCAGTGTTTTAAAGGATGACAGTGTTAACTTAAAACCACTGACTAGGCCACCCTAGGTAAAAAGTCAAATAAATAAAAATAAAAGGAGGCCCTGTGTAGAGGAGAGTCACCACCTTTGCACATTAAGAATCCACTGCACTATTAGGGGAAACACCTGGTCCGCATACTCAGTACTCTTCCCAATCAGTTATACCAGGAGGAGAGACCAGAGGGTCATAGCGATTTAGCTTGCTTTTCCAATCCTGGGCAGGCGCAGGTTACGCCAAATAATTAATGAAATTAATAATAAAGTGGTCATCTTCAAGAATTTCTTGAAAAAGTAATACAAGGCAAGGCGCTCCAGATTTAACTGGAGATCTGACTTTGATGAATTACAACCAAAGTATAATCAGCTCACTGACCCTATAGTGTGCCAACAGAAAGAGTTTGTGAGGAATCTTGTGTTATTCTAGCTAGCATTGCTACGGAGAGTGCCATTAACCAGCTGGCTGTACATCTACTTTCATGCAGCCAATCACAGCCTGTTTTTTCCTCACGCTTTCTTCCTGTAGCTTCTGAATATATTGTCTAATTTCTGCTTTCTGGTAATTCTTCTGATTTACTTCGTTGAGTCCAAGATGAAAAAGCTTTAATAACACTGTTTTTGTTTCTATTTTTAACAAGGAAACTGTGAAATTTGTCTCTTTACAGCATCTTTGACACTGAGAGTGCTAAGGAGGGTAAATTGACCGGTGTGAAGAGAACATTGTGGCAGAGGTAAGTTAACCTGTTAAGGGAATTGGGTAACTTTGTCTCAGATTCTGAAACAAAACCCTGGATTTAGCTCATGCGGCAATGATAATTATAAACCTTTAGTTCAGTCAGGAACCCCATGACTTTTACAAGCCGATCGCTTGTCTGAGTATCAAGATATTTATGATTGGAAATCAAAATCAGATTTTGCGTTCTCTTAACGGTTTTCTTAACACTACAGTCTATTGGGGAAAACGAGTATGGTAAATCCGGTCACTCAAACATTTTTACTTTTTTGAGGCACTTCATGATCATTTTGAAGCGCAATTTTGTTAGGGCTTCAATATTACACCATATCACAGACACTGATGACACTTAGGCTCGTAGGACCATGCATCTCAGATTTAACATTGTTAAACGATGCCTTTAAAGGTAAAGGGTTGTTAGTTTTCATGTGCAGAAGATCATGATTCACTGACACCAGACTTGGTGGAAATCCCTTTAATGGGTGTACAAGTCTGCGCCCAGCAAACCCGTAGGCCTATCAAGAAATTCCCCTAGTCTCTAAAATTTGGGGCGGTGCAAATGTCAGTTATGATTTTACCTTAAAGAGGGAAAGGCAGACCATTACATAAAGCCTGGACATAAAACAGAAGGCTAACCCTGGTGATTGACGTCACATGTTAATGGGTAAACATACGAACGGTGCCAAATTCTCCATAAGAGGCCTTTTCTATGTGTCTTTAAATTGTAAACAGATTTGGTAGCTCAGTGTGCTAACAGCTGGATGAACAATCTTTTCATCTTAAAGATAAACTTAAGTTCTGGTAAAAAAGAAAATGAATTCTCACAGAATCAAACAAAACTTACACTGAATGTTTGAGATTACAAATAAATGTAATTTGCCAAACAATATTGGTATAAAATGTATACTGGCTGAGTAATGAGCATAGGAAGATAAGGAAATCAAGGTAAGTAGACCCGACACCATTTGTGTAGTCCCATATACATCTTTCTGTGTACAGTGCTTGTAATACTTTACCAAGACTGGGCCAAATTAATTATGATTTTGATGACTCCAGAACCTTGCAGTACACACCAATACTTAAAGTACATGCTACATGATCAACTTTTTTTGATCCATTCCACACCTTTCGTTTCACAATGCAATTGCATGACCAGAACTCAACTTTATCTTTAACTTTGTTTCTTCTAGCCACAACAACTGGACCGGTCGATGGTTAACTGTGTTCCGTGCAGCCTGGCATCCCAGACGAGAAGATGCCTATGTTGTAGGAAGCATGTGCCAACCACGAAGGGTAAGAACAAATTTTTTTTACCCATCAAAGTTTAAAAAGGACTTTGTTATAAATTTTTCAAATCACCTTTCTTTCTCACACTTTGTTTCTTTGATTTCTATATCTGCTGCTTTATCTGATTGTTGCAAAATCAATATGCATGAATGGATAAAACAGAGGGTGCATCAAAGTGAAATTTTGTTTCAAAGCAAATTATGATGTTAGGATTTTGCCATTTCAGATATGACATAGTGAACTGCCAGAAAAAAAAGCCTCATATTTGTGTAGCATTGAAATTTGCTGTTTCTTGCATTTATACAAAATAAAAATAAAATCTGGGTAGCAGATTGGCAGTGATGCTTCTTCTTTCAAGATGGACTTGTGATGTATTTCTCAGTTCTCATTTTGACAGAGTTTGAGTTCCAAAGAATGTACATGTATTTTGGGATTTTATTATTCAAACGTCAAAATATATTTCATTGGATCTCTAACTTCTGCGGGAACCTTGTTGGAAGCTGGAATCTGACAATCGCATCTTTCAGAATGTCTTGATACAACATTAAAGACAAAGACCAGTTATGGTCATGCGATTGCATTGTGAAAGAAACATTGTGGAATCGATCAGAAAAGGTTAATCATCTAGCATATAAGTATTGGTGTGTACTGCAAGGTTCTGGAATCATCAAAATGATAAGAAATTTGGCCCAGTCTTGGTAAAGTTAAAAGCACTGTATATAGAAAGAATAGATAGATAGATAGATAGATAGAATAGATATAATAATTTACCAAATATATCAATTAGTAGGCGGTTTCTCAGCAAAATTTGTATCATCACGTATTATTAGTCAAAATATATTCTTTCACATGATTGGTAATTAGAGCTTCCATTTCATTTTTTGAGAGGTGGGCAGTTCCAAAATTGATTTTTGTCTCGCCTGCGTAGCAAAAAGCGAGACATAGGCGCCGCTTTTCCGGTGACGGCGACGGCGGCGGCGGTGACGGCGGCGTCGACGGCGGCGTCAACATCAAAAACTTAACCTAAGGTTAAGTTTTTGAATTTTTGATATAATTTTTAAAGTATAAGTTCTTAGTCAATGAAACAAATTTATTCGAAATCACAAAAAAGGCTTCCTCTCCTTCATTTCTCGACCGATTTCGATTTGGTTTGCTTTATAACGTAGAGCTAACTTTGGTACACTAAACTTCTACACAGAATTTTGAAATTGTTCTCCATTAATTAATTATGGTAATTTATGCAAATTTATTCATTTCTTGACCGATTTTGATTTGGTTTGCCTTATCTGGTAGAGCTAAATTTGGAACACTAAACTTCTACACAGAATTGTGAGATTTTGCTCCATTGATTATTTATGGTACTTTATGCAAATGAAATGAAATTATGTCCCTTCCAGGGCATCAAATTTTTATTTTTTGACCAGTTCAAAAGTGTACCACATAAAATTTAAGATATTTGTTGTTGCGAGATGCGGATGAGCGCTATGTCATTGACGTTCTGGTTTATCATATTGAATTGCGTTATGCAGGCGAGACCGCCGAGAGCGTTTCCCTTGTTATCTTTAAAATGAATCACAATTCCTGATTGGCGACTTTAAGGACATGTCAAACATTAACACATCTTTTTATCTCTGCTTTTGTTATAGATCGAGGTGTTCAGCTCCAAAGGGAAGCCCGTCCATCAATTCTTTGACGAGTACCTCGCATCGGTATGTTCTATCAACGAATTTCATCCTACAAGAGATCTGTTGGTCGGTGGCAACTCCAGCGGCAAGCTTCATGTTCTCATGGCGTAAACCAGGGGGGGGGAGTTTCACAAAACTTGTCATCAGTGACAAATGACATTTTGTGTTATAAGCTACTGAAATCCTTGCTTATGATTGGTTATCAGCAGATTTGTCACTGACTTTTGTCATTTGTCATTGAAAAAGGCTTTGTGAAATGGGCCCCAGGAGAGGTCACTCTGCCACCGTTTCATCTGCATCGTGGACATTTAACTTGGTCTTGGAGGTTCGTTATTTCTTCTAATGAGAACCTTGGATCAGTGTGTTCTATCAAGACCTTTCATCCCACAAAAGACTCCAGCAGCAATCTTCATGTCTTCATAGCCTAAACTTTAGCCAAGAGAGTACACTACATTGTAGGAGAGGCCGTTCTGCCCGATATCATCTGCATCGTGGACATTCAAGTTGGTCTTGGAGGTTAGTTATTTCTTCTAATGAGAACCTTGGATCAGTGCGCTCTATCAAGACCTTTTATCCCACAACAGACTCCAGCGGCGATCTTCATGTCTCCATAGCCTAAACTTTAGCCAAGAGAGTAAAATGGTGTGAGTGAACTAGGAGAGCTCATATTGGCACCATTTCATCTGCATCAATGATCATGGACATTCAACTTGGTCTTGGAGGTTCGTTATTTCTTCTAGTGAGAACCTTGGATCAGTGTGTTCTATCAAGACCTTTCATCCCACAAGAGACTCCAGCGGCGATCTTCATGTCTTCATAGCCAAAACTTTAGCCAAGAAACTAAAACAGTGTGAGTAAACTAGACGAGGCTATTTTGACACTATTTCATCTGCATCCTGGACATTAAAGGGAAAGTCCACCCCAAAATAAGTTTGTTTCGATAGAGGCAGAATAATAAGAAAATCAGGTGAGTGATAGTTTGAGCAAATTCTGAATGAAAATAAGAAAGTTATGAATTATTGAAGTTGTGATCAATCAAATACAAATTGGCAACTCTGTGACTTATTATACGAGCTCTCCTTCATTTGCTTTGTGCATAATATTCCATAAAATCATGTTTTCTTCGTTATTGATGACGGAATATATATTTTTTCCTTGCAGGGGGAGTATAGAAACATATTTGCAATTATTATATTTAGGGTGCATGTATGGTTGAAATTTTTCTTGAGGGAAAATGAAAATTTTAGATTTTTTTAGTACTGAGCAAATGGAAGTTGAGCTCGCATGATACGTCATAGAGTTGCCAATTTGTGTTTGATTGATCACAACTTCAAAAATCCTAACTTCCTTATTTTTAATCGGAATTTGCTCAAACTTTCACTGACTTGTTTCTCTCATTTTTCTACTCCTATTAAAACTAACTTAATTTCAGGGTGGACTTCCCCTTTAAGTTGGTCTTGGAGGACTTTGGATCAGACCATTCACCTCACAAGAGACTCGAGCGGCGATCTTCATGTGAACTTTAGCTATGAGAGTATGTTTTGACTTGGCTTAATTGGCACTTGGGCACTTGGACACTTTAGTTGGCCTGGGCCCCCTTTTAATAAAACTTGAAATCAATAAATTTATTTTTACATCAACTTATCTGCAAATTGGATATTAAAGGTACTATGTCCCTTTTGCAGCCAACCTCAAATTCTGTAGAACTTTGCAGGAATTATGAATATGTCATGTATGTCCTATCTGTGAAATTTAAACGTTAGCAGTGTCCTAATATTCAAATTATGCAAGGAAACCAGTTTACTTGCTAGACTTCACTGTCAGACACTATTGAGTGACTGACTGGCTCATTTCTTCTTTGGTAATAACATACATAAAATGAGCTGTAAAGTGTACATGAGCATTTGTCTACATCAACAACCCACTTCTTGTGATGGCCAAAATTAAACTGATTGAATCTTTGCGCGTGCAGCATAAAACGTATGAACATTCGGTACAATGGTCTGAAAATCAAGACCATTATTACTTAGTACTTATAATGCATCATGTTAAGGGATGCATTATGTGGGAGAGAGATAGAGTTGATGATAATTATGAATGATATATAGATACAAACGGGTAAACATGATTTTTACGATGTGTAAATTTTCAAGAATGTAAAACGTTGTGTAAGGTAAATGTAGTAATACTCTGTCGACTTGGATAGTTAAGGCAAATGTAGTTTCACAGGAAACTGGTGCTGTTTAAAGATAAAGTTGAGTGCTGACCATTGCACTGTGAAATGAAGTGTGAGGAAGTGATGGGAAAAGGTTGATCATGTAGCAGATAAATATTTGTGTAGACTGTGAGGTTCTGGAATCATCAAAATGTTAAGAAATGGCCCAGTTTTACAATATGTCACATGCTCTGTAAACAGAAATACGTTATACATGGGACTACACAAACTTGTGGCAAGAAATATTGTTACAAATTAATTATCAATGATAGTATGATACAAACAGTAAGAAAAAAATTATACAAAATCAGAAAATATTTGTATACAGACATTAGTCTGAAGAAGTCTTCTCATTTGAGGAGATACATATTGCAAATGGTTTTATATTCATCATGCAGTATTACTTTGAAAAGAAAAGGAAAGGGGCAAAATATAATCATGAAAGTCTTGTTCTGTAGAGTGTATTGACTATGTACATTTTTTCTGAAAATTAGTCTTGTATTTGTTATACGTGTAGATGGTGTTAATATATAGTCACCTTTGTGAGTTTTGTATTATTAAAGAGTGTAAATAAAGCTTTTCTATTAACAAGATTTTATTTGTCATCCCATCATATTTGAGTAATATACATTATGCCATCAAAACATGAGTGATGATGATTGGTACTCGATTGACTGAGAGGAGATAGAAAGAAGGAAGAAGAGAAGAGGGTACAGAAGGAAAATGAATTAAAGGAAATCAAGAGCAAGGATATTGTGGTTGAGAAGGAGTTGAGATAATAAGAAGCATTGTTGCCATACTGTGTATTGTACAGAGCCATCTCTTGCTGAACCTGCCAACTGCTTAACACAAAATCGTGTCAGAAAAAATTCAACCTTGTCACCAAAACCAAAATTTAGCGATTTTGTGTGCATTTTGGGGGTGATTTTGAAGAAAAAAAGGTAAATGAAATGAATAAAGGAGGAAGTGAGAGAGGAAAAACATCCGTTTTGACCAGCTATAATCAGATCTAGAAGTTCATATGGATCTAAGACACACAATATCCACCAGTGAAGGTGATTTTACATATATATTGTTTCATACAAGTCCACTGAGGAATTAATTTCAAAGAGGTAAAATGAAATCGGGAAGCATATTACAAAGTGGCAGAATATTTATAGGTTTTTTCTGTGATTCGTAATGTGTTAAATGCTTTGTTGGTTCACAGATTTTAAAGAAATGCGGGTTCTCATTTTCATGTTACGTCTTGTGATGTATTAGGTTCGGTAACATAAAACGATTAATGTCAGAGAATATATATATTGTGTTAAAATGAATTAAACTGTCTCTTTAAAGTTAAAGCTATAAATTTATTTTCGACAACACAAATGTAACACATATTTAGTAAATCTTTATTTTGATGTTCTGACAAATAAAACATTTGACCTTTCAAGATGATTTTTTGTTTTTTTTGGGGGGGGGGGGGGGGTACATATACAATTTGTGACAAAAAACCCATAGACAAAAATATATTTTGAAGTTAAAAACAGTATTACAAATATCAGTTTTCACTTGCATCGATATCGAATATTCTTTGAATTTTGCCACGTTAGGTAATCTAGGTGATGCTTTCCTCTACCCAATTTCCTTAACATCATTTTCCTTTTGTACCATCTCTTCTCAATCAATCACATACCTATCCTCATCACTCCTGTTTTTTCAGCATTATATACTCAAATAGGTTCTAGGACAATCACCCCCGACCAATTACCCCCCCCCCCCCAAGGACAATTACCCCCAAGAAAAAAAACCTATACCTATCCTCATCACTCCTGTTTTTTCAGCATTATATAGTCAAATAGGTTCTAGGACAATCACCCCCAACCAATTACCCCTCCCCCCCCCCCAGGACAATTACCCCCAAGAAAAAAAAACCTATACCTATCCTTATCACTCCTGTTTTTTCAGCATTATATACTCAAATAGGTTCTAAGACAATTACACCCTGGGCAATCATCCCCCCCCCCCCCTGAAAATTAACCCCTATATTAAAACCAACTTATTATCAGGGTAAATTTTACCTTAAATGAACAGGAGGGGGAGGGGGGGGGGGGTTGTAGGGTGTAATTTTTAGGGCTGTGGGGTTATTGTCCTTGGGGGAGGGGGGTGGTTAGTTTTTGAAGGGGTGATTGTCCCGATACGACTCAAATATGATGGGATGACAACTTAAATCTTGTTAATGGAAAAGCTTTATTAACAATTTACAATACTAATAAAAGTTACTGTTCATGTATATTTTTCATATCTACCCGTAAAGCGACAACATAAATATTTTTCATAAAAACTGTACATCAATATACTTTACATAAGAAGACTTTACAACTTCTTTTCTTCTCTTTTATTTTTCTTTAAAGTAATACTGCATGATAAACATAAACATAAACATTTGGCACGTGCATCTCCTCAAATGAGACAACTTTTTAGACTAAATTATTTTCTGTTTTTGTATAATTTAGTCCTTTATTTTTTCTTACTATTGGTACAAATAATAATTAATTTGTACACACATTTCTTGCCACAAGTTTGTGTAGTCCCATATACAAATTTCTATGTACAGTGCATATGATCTATAGCAAACCTGAGCCAATTTCTTACCCGTTCTGATGATTCCAAAACCTCACGGTATACACCAATAATTATCTGCTACATGATCAACCTTTTACAATCTCTTCCTTACGGATCATTTCACAATGCAATGGTCAGAACTGAAATTTGGGATCAATTCTCTACTCCTCCTCCTCCCCTCCCCCCCCCCCCCCCCCCCCCCCATCACGGGACTCAAATTTTCCAATCTCTCCTTGGAAAAAGGATTCTTGTCCCTGTAGTAGTTTCAAAGCTTTTGGCACAGACAAGACTTTTATATTGTTATGGACAGAAATTAAAGTGGAAATTAGCTACTGGGTTACGCACTATATGAAAGTTGACTATTAGATGGCCCTGCAATATACAGTATGCTACTGCAGAAAGTTCATTAGTTCAGTATTGCTTTAATAACAAATTTGCAGATAAGTCGATGTAAAAATAAACTTTCACCAAGAAGGCATCAAGCTTCCAGCTCATTAGAAGTAATAATGGACCTCCAAGCCCAACTTAAATGTCAGCATTGCAGATAAAATCATGTCAGAGTGACTCTCCCGGGGGACATTTCACAGAACTTGTCATCAGTGTCAAACGGCAGGTTTTGTTATAAGCTACTGAAATCCTTGCTTCTGATTGGTTATCAGCAGATTTGTCACTGATTTTTGTCATTTGTCATTGAAAAAACGCTTTGAGAAACGGGCCCCTAGTCTACGCCATGAAGACATAGAGCTTCCCGCTGGAGTTTCCACCGCCTCCACCCACCAGCAGATCTCTTGTAGGATGAAATTTGTTGATAGAACACACCGATGCGAGGTGCTCGTCACAGAAATGATGGAGGGGCTTCCCTTTGGAGCTGAACACCTCAATCTAAAACAAAAGCAGAGATAAAAAGATGAGTTATTGTTTAACATGTCATTCAAGCCGCTAATCAGTAATTGTGATTCATTTTATTGTTGTATGAAAGACGAGATTGTAAGATTCCATCTTCCAACAAGGTTCCTGCAGAAATTGAAGAACCAATTTATGAAATTCCATGACCTTCCATGACCCATATTGGCCTTTATCACTGACCAGATACAAAGTATACAGTCAAACCTGTCTATAGCGACCACCCAAGGGAAACACAAAAAGTGGTCTTTGCATGTATACAGGTTCCTTTAGTGAATGTTTCAATGAGAAACCATTTCCAAGGGAAACTAAAAATGTAGTCCTCGTAGACAGGTGGTGACTAAAGCAGGTTTGACTGTATCTTTAATGTTGTATCAAGACGTTCTGAAAGATGCAATTGTAAGATTCCAGCTTCCAAGAAGGTTGCCGCAGAAATTGGAGAACCAATTTATGAAATTCCATGCACTATGAACATGACGACAAAGAAAGCGCAGGTAGACAAAGGAACATCTCTTCACTGCTATTATGTAAAAAGGTGAATATGCATGTGACACCTGTTCTACACATTTTTACATAATAGCAGTGAAGGGATGATCCTTTGTCTACCTGGGGAACTGTATATTTTGTCCGCTCTCTTTGTCAGTCATGTTCATAGTGATGACTTTCCATGACTGTCCATGACCCATTTTTGCCTTTATCACTGACCAGATACAAAGTACTATTCACTATGAATATGATGGACAAAGAAAGAGGACAAAATATACAGGTCCTCATTCTACCCTCAACAATGGCTGTGGTAGACAAAGGAACATTCTTCACTGCTATTATGTAAACATGTGTAGAACAGGTGTCACGTGCATATTCACCCGTTCCACACATTTTTACATAATAGCAGTGAAGGGATGTTCCTTTGTCTACCACAGCAATTGTGAGGGTAGAATGAGGAACTGTATATTTTGTCCTCTTTCTTTGTCTGTCATGTTCATAGTGATTTTGGTATGGGTTGTGGCATCCAAGCAGTGTACATTGTACATACCACACCCATTGTCCATTCAAACTGAAAGGGTGCCATAGCCACACACGGTCCAAACCCACAATTAATTTTGACAACTTTCCATGACTTTGGCAGATTTTTTCCCTTCACATTTCTGTATCTGATTACTCAGAGATCAGTGAATACGTCTAGGACCATTGTTACATGCCATTGTCATTCTTTAACATGTTACAAAAACAGGTGTTTATTTATCGGCGGTTTACCACGTTTTATCTAAGCGAGCCTTATCAAGTGGCAACTCTTTGAAAAACATAACATCAAAGTTTGCTATAACAATTTTATTTTTTCACCATTGATAAACTGTCTGTTTGACCTATTAATGCATATTGACTTTGCACCACTCAAAGAAAGCAGCAGGTAAAGAAATCAAGGAAACAAAGTGAGAGAAAGAAAGGTGATTTGTAAAAATTATAACACAGTCCGTTTTAAGCTTTGAAGGGTAAAAGAACGATTTCTTACCCTTCGTGGTTGCGACAAGCTACCTACAACATAAGCATCTTCTCTTCTGGGATGCCAGGCTGCTTGGAATCCTGTTAACGCTCGACCGGTCCGGTTGTTATGACTAGAAGACACAAATTTAAGATGAAAAGATCGTTCATCCAGCTGTTGATTCACTGAGCTATCAAAGCTTTTGTGCATTCATAAACATGTTAACTTATGCAATTGTTCCTTCAGTTTATGTAATTAATTAATTCATTAATTAGTTCATTCATTCTTTCATTCATGCTTACATTCTTTCATTCATTCATTAATCCAAGCAATCATTAATTCACACACTCATTCATTCATGCATTCATTCTCTCATTATTTCATACATTCTTTCATTATTTCATACATTCATTCATCCATCCATTCATGCACTCATTCATTCATTAATTTAATTCATTCATTCATTCATTTATTTGTGCATTCTTTCATGCATGCATTAATTCGTTCATTGCTGCATTATTTGTTCATTAATCATAATGCATGCATCCATCCATGCACTCATTAATTCATAAATCCATTCAATCATTCATGCACTCATTCATTCATTTGTTTATTCATTCATTCATTAAATCATTCATTAATTCAAGCACTCATTCATTTGTTAATTCATTGATTCATTCAATCATTCATGCATTCATTAATCCATGCACTCATTCATTCATGCATTCATTAATCCATGCACTCATTCATTCATTCATGCACTCATTCATTCATTCATTCATTCAATCATTCATTCATTCATTCATGCACTCATTCATTCATGCATTCATGCATTCATTCATGCACTCATTCATTCATTCACGCACTCATTCATTCAATCATTCATGCATTCATTCATTCAATCATTCATTCATGCATTCATTCAATCATTCATGCACTAATTCATTCATTCACGCACTCATTCATTCAATCATTCATGCATTCATTCAATCATTCATTCATGCACTCATTCATTCATGCATTCATTCAATCATTCATGCACTCATTCATTCATGCACTCATTCATTCAATCATTCATGCATTCATTAATCCATGCACTCATTCATTCATGCATTCATGCATTCATTCAATCATTCATGCACTCATTCATTCATTCACGCACTCATTCATTCAATCATTCATGCACTCATTCATTCATTCACGCACTCATTCATTCAATCATTCATGCATTCATTCAATCATTCATTCATGCACTCATTCATTCACGCATTCATTCAATCATTCATGCACTCATTCATTCATGCACTCATTCATTCAATCATTCATGCATTCATTCATTCAATCATTCATGCATTCATTAATGCATGCACTCATTCATTAATCCATGCACTCATTCATGCACTCATTCATCCATTCATTCATTCAATCATTCATTCATGCATTCATTAATGCATGCACTCATTCATTCATGCACTCATTCATTCAATCATTCATTCATGCACTCATTCATTCATGCATTCATTCAATCATTCATGCACTCATTCATTCATTCATGCACTCATTCATTCAATCATTCATGCACTCATTTATGCATGCAATCATTCATTTATTCATTCATTCCTGTATACATTTACTAGTTCATTCATTCGTCCATTTATAAATCCATCCATTAACCCATCCATCCACCCACCCATCCATTCATTCACTCATTCATTCATTCATTCACTCATTCATTCATTCATTCATTCATTCATCCATTCATCCATCCATCCAGTCTTTGTCCCCATATGGTAAAGTCATAACTAATATTTGCAACACCCCAACACTCTCCAAGAGACTAGGGGGTATTTTTGGCTAGGCCTATGGATTTGCTGTGGGCATTAAAAGGATTTCCACCAAGTCTGGTGTCATTGCATCTTCTGCACATGGAAACTGACGACCCTCTCCCTTTAATAAAAGTAACAAGTCAAACCGTAGCATCGCTGGTTACCAATGGCCTATATTTAGCAATTTTGTTTCATATTTAATGAGCTGTGACCTATGACCAAAAAAGTTATACTCACATTACTCACATTATTGAATAAAAACCACATTTTTGGCATATGTAATTACAGTAGGTATTTTAACATATTTAGTGAGCTATCATCTTTGACCTACATACTCCAAAATTGAATTTAGGCTGTGTTTTGATTCCATGTACCTTTGTGTCAAATTTCATTAAAATTGAAAGGAAACCTGATTTGTTACGAAAGGATGGGCAGCAGCGTCACTATATCCCCTCCGACTTGTCGGCGCGGAGGGGATAATGAAGCTTTCATAAAACTTACCTCTGCCACAAAGTTCTCTTCACATCAGACATCCCACCATCCTTTGCACTCTTAGTGTCAAAGATGCTGTAAAGAGACACATTTCACAGTTTTCTTGTTAAGAATAGCAACGAAAACAGACATATTAAAGCTTTTTCATCTTGCACTTGTCAGAGTAAATCGTAAGAATGAACAGAAAGTAGAAATTGGACAATATATGCATAAGCTACAGGAACAAGGCGTGAGGAAAAAAACCGGGCTGTGATTGGCTGCATGAAAGTAGACGTACAACCAGCTGGTTAAGGACAATGTCTGTAGCAATGCTAGCTAGAATAACACAAGATTCCTCACAAACTCTGTTGGTACACTAGAGGGTCAGTGAGCTGATTATACTTTGGTTGTAATTCATCAAAGTCATATCTGCAGTTAAATCTGGAGCACCTTGCCTTGTGATACCCTTTTTCAAGAAATTCTTGAAGATGGTCACTTTATTATTCATTTCATTAGTTATTTGGCTTAACCTGCGCCTGCCCGGGAGTGGAAAAGCAAACTGAATCAATTTAACCCTCTGACCTAAAAGATCCTCCCAGTATAAGTGATTGGGAGGAGGTAGACCAGAACTCAACCTTCTCTTTAAGTTCTGCTACGTTCTGTTAATCTTACCTGATTCTGTCATCCAGAGATGTTGTAAGGATCTTTGAACCAGTGATCGGTGAGAAGAATGCCGAGCTGACGGATTTACCATGAGGCATCTCTGCAATTGGTTTATTGATTCCCTTACTCTTCATGCTGCGGATATCCCACAATGCAGCAGTACTACAAGAAAAAATAACAACTGATTATATATCCCAATTCACCTGGGTTTCCAGCATTTCATGAAGATAAGAGTTCCGTCTTTTTCTCCCGACTTTTCTATGACGATCATGAAGTTTCAAAATTCTGGGATTTACACCAACAAGAACACAGAAACAGACATACACATTCCTGATTTTACTAAAATATTCTCAGGTTTCGTGATTTTAGAAGATCTATGTAGGCACCATCATAATATGATGTTTATCTTTTATTGGCTCTTGAACTCAAAATGAATCTATCGCACTTTCCAATTCGCTGGATTTGACGTAACCTGTGCCTAACTGTGAGGGAGAAATATAGATACCAGTAAGGCAAACATGAAATCGAAATAGTGTTTCTTTGTCTACTGTTTCCACTGTTCCTAAGTAAACAGAAGATTGCAGCCATAGTTCCTAAAACAAGGACATTTTAAGATGGAAACATTCACTAATCTATTTCTGTAATTTTTCTGCCTTTATGAAAACCAACTAAGTACCTAGTTGGAATTCCCCTGCTAATGTAAAGACTACATTAAGTGTTTTTAATGTATAAATAACTGGCAAGTGTGCGCAACAATGGTCCTACACTTATTCACTGAGCTCCAAGTTATAAGATACAGAAATGGAAAGCGTATTATACAGTACGTCATCATTAATATACTATTATACAACACCTACGTGGATCCTTGTCATTTGATTGGAGGATTGTTGGTCACATGATATTTAATAGATGTTCTATTGCACGGGCGTGCATTTTTGGTTGCATGCGGACTGCGTACCTCTCTGCCATGCGCGTATCCCTGCGTGTATCTGACGCGAAGGCAATCTGAATGCATGTAATCGAGAAGGCTTGACTCCATTTTTAACTTATCTTTAAAGCCCCATTGTCCTACTTGTAGCTACTTGCTCCCTCTATATAGAAAACTTCCCCAATAGGTGCCTGTTGGTCCCCCATATCCTCTTTTTCTTATGTTAGTTGAGAGTTGAGTTAATGAGATAGCCACCTGTTAGTGACCTCGCTGTGTGGTCTAATCCCTTCTGGCCCAGTAGTATTGACGGTCTTTAATATAAGGAGTAAAGCATAATTTGTTGATTAACGTTACATTAGATCTTCTTCGATGTTGTATGAAACAAATAATGAATGGTTTTCATTCGTTCAATAGTGCAAATATTTTCATTCGTTGAAAGATTAACGTTAATTCTATTATCTCACAACCTTTCATTATTTGTATACTACCGTTTTGTAGAGTCATATCTGAATAAGGCTTAAGAAGCAATCATGATGATCATATAAAAGATAGAGGCTTACCGATCAGTTGAAGCTGTGACGAAGTAGTGCGGCATTGTGGGGTGGACCGAGACGGTCCTTGCATTGCTTGAATGTACATGGTAAACATTCTCTCCACCCTTTCTGTTTCTAAAAGAAACAATTTTCAAAAATGGTATTTGATTTGTTGAATAATAATAATAATATTTAGTTTTTATATAGTGCTTAATACAAATGTCTCTAAGCGCTTTACAAATATACTATTACCCCGGTCATTGGATTCAGTGCTTGCCCGCACACACTGTGTGCACAATCTCCACTCCCTGGGGAGCATTCCAGCCAGGCGTTACTTGATGCTCAAAAACTGTTTGCTACAGCTTCGTAACGGTAGCCGTGCTAAGGCCAGGGTAATAACCTCCCTCTGTTCCTCAGAATAGTTTACTAGATCGACGCGGCATAATAAATGCTGTACATATCATTATTATTATTATCAAAACCATTATTATTTACCTCGATTGAGTGTGTACTACAACTACGTTGCAATTAATATTAATAAATACTGTAGTATTATTATCATTATTACTATTATCGAAACCATTATTATTTACCTCGATCGAATGTCTACTACAACTACATTGCCAGTCCTATTAAAAAATGCTGTAGTATTATTATCATTACTATTATCGATAACATTATTATTTACCTCGATCGAGTGTCCACAACAACTACGTTGCCAGTCTATTATCGATAACATTATTATTTACTCCCTCTCTCTCACATGGTGCACCCGCAAGCCTACTGTATATTATTATTTACCTTGATCGAGTGTCCACAACAACTACGTTTCCAGTCCTGTAATGCTGTGTGACAAGGAGAGAGCTACCATCTGCCGACATGAAATCAAAGTAGCTGGTCCAGATGAACTCATCTTCATCTGCTCTATATACCTGATAGAGGAAAAATAGAAATCAAAGAGTAAATTTGTTAAGTTTATTTATTTTTGTTTGTTTGTTTATTCATCTATGTTTTTAATGTACTTACGTTATAGAGTACCGAAGCTGTGACGTCATAAAAATCTATTAGGAGCCAGAGCATATAACACTGAGTTCCTGTAGAACATATATTTTTTCAGATGGTCATATCTCAGCCAATACTTAACATATTCAATTGGTTTTTAGAAATTTGGATATTATTTTTGATGCTCTTTCGGAAAATGAAGAAAAATTTGAGAAATTCTAAACTTAGATTTTTGATGACGTCACACTTCACCACTCTATATGGTGATGGTGGTTCTTTTACCTGACTGCTAAGAAAGCATAAATGCTTGTAAGTAAGCAACCAGACGGCCGAGGGACCTGGTAATGAGGATTGATGCCTTACCAAAGGGCACTTTTTTCTGACTCACTCTGTACAGGTTTGACTGTATCACTAAAAAGTAAGAGTAAGCTGCTCTGGGTTAACAATTCATACCTCGTCAAAAACAGCTTTGGTGAAGTCGCCACATCGAACTGTTCCATCATATGAAACAGAGAAGAGCTTGTTAGGATCGCTGGGTGAGAATCGAAGGCATTTCACTTGGTTGGTGTGCGGAGCGAACAGGAAGACACCATCGTCACCTTTCAAGGAATTCTGGGACGGTACAAGAACAAAGATAATGTGAAGATATCAAAGAGCCTGGAGTTACATGTACATGTATAAGTACTATTATATTCCACATACTAAGAATCTTGCTCTACGATTGGTCAAAAGTAAATCATGTGATACAAGATAGTTCGCCTATCATTTATGGGAGAAGAAAAGTTTGTTGCACTGTGTAGATAGTAGTACTATCTAAATAGTGCAACACACTTTCACTGAAGATAGAAGTACTATCTACACAGTGCAACACACTTTCACTGAAGATAGAAGTACTATCTACACAGTACAACGCACTTTAATTGTATATGTTGCGTTTTTGCTCACCTCTTTAAGCTCTTTTAGTATTAGTACGCAAACTTTGGTCACGCACGAACTATGGTCACACCACCATGCTGCATACACTGTACGTTTCGTACACCGTTTGCTAGCTTTTAATTGATGACTGTCTTGTTGCTTTGAAATAACTGAAGAAGTGAAATGTTTCTGATGTGGAATATAAAGCAAACTAGCAGGACCTGCGGAAATCCGCGGGATTCTAGAGGGGGGCTGGGGATGTAAATAGATATATAGAGACTGTCTAAATTAAAACCACCAAGAACTTTATTTGCCATTCAGGCCATTAAAAAAATATACATGTTTAGCGTCCCCGCCCGCTTCCATTTTTGGGGGCTGCCTCCTATTTTTTTTTTTTTAAATATTTTTTTAAATATTTTTTGAAAGAAAAAAAAAAACAGCGTCCCCGCCTGCTTCCTTTTTGGGGCCCGCCTCCTATTTTTTTTTTTTTTTTGATTTTTTTTTTTGATTTTTTTTTTGAAAGAAAAAAAACATGAAAAGCACTGCTAAATTGTATTTCTGATTTTAAAAAAAAAAAAAAAAATTGTCGGCCGCCATCTTGAAAAATAGCCAGAATGTCAGGGAAAATGTACGGAGCGGCCATTTTGAAAGAAAAAAAAAAAAAAGGGCCTCCTCCTTCCCATTTTTCAAAAAAACAGGACGCTAAACATGTTTTTTTTTTGATTGGCCTTATATAAAAAAAAAAACGATCCAACTGTACTTGTAGTTATTCTTTAAGCCACTGGAACTGCGTAGAGTTCCGTAGTGTGGCGTACCGACTACGCAGAAATTAGGCTGCGTATTAATGGGAAAATAGTCCCTGCGTAGGTTATGCGTAGGCTGGCGTACAGGTTTGCTTATGGTTGCTTACTGTGTAGAAAGCTTTTACTGCTTTGACGATCTGGCGTAGGGTAGCGTACTGTTGCGTAGTCATGTAGCGAAGTGTTGCGTAAAAAGGCGTACTTTCTGCGTCAAGTTTCTACGCCGTAACTACGCGAAAAAATTAAACATGTTGAATTGTTTTCGTTCATCTTGCGTACCTCTTTCCGTCCCTCAGCATATAGTAACGTAGGCCAGCGTAGTTGGTACGCAACACTACGTAACTCTAGGTATTGACCCCACGCCAATTAGTGACCCGCAGGTGTCACAAATAAAGTATTAAAAATATGCTCATCTGACCCTAATTAAACGCCTAAACCCCCCGAGCTTTCGGGGGTTTATGGCCCCTTGAAACCCGTGGACCCCACGCCTATATTGTATATACACTCAACTCGCCGCGATCTGATCTCTCCCCCCCCCCCCCAACTTTGAAGAACGTAACCCCCGAGCTTTTGAGGGTTTATGGCCCCTTCCCTCGGAAATCCGCGGGATTCTAGAGGGGGGGGGGCGCAGGCAAAAAATTAAGTTTTTTCATTTCGGGGGCTCCAATTCAAATTTTTGGGAAGTTTTCGGGGGCTACTTTTTCAACTTTCGGGGGCTCTTTTTTCTGGGGCTACTTTTTCATTAATTCATAAAAGGATAGGCCTACACTTTGTTGAGATTTGTTCAGTAGGCTGAGGTTTCAGGCTTCCTACTTCATAATTGCCTATTTAAAAAAAAAAAACATTTTTCTAGTTCAATAACTAAGTTTTCATGCATTGATTTGATGCAAGAACTGTAACATAATTAATAGACCGTAGATTGTGATTATTTCTGACCATGAATTTCGATAATCATTTTTCAAAGTAAAATTTTCACAAGAAAATCAGACAGTCGTTTAAAAACGTAGACATCAGTAATACTTTTACTAATTCGAAGCTCAGGTTTCGTAAATCTATTCACGAAACTATATTGAAATCGCGGCAATAATGAT
Source organism: Strongylocentrotus purpuratus (assembly GCF_000002235.5). Lineage (NCBI taxonomy): Eukaryota > Metazoa > Echinodermata > Echinoidea > Camarodonta > Strongylocentrotidae > Strongylocentrotus > Strongylocentrotus purpuratus. Next base: position 23,055,909 of record NW_022145606.1, read on the forward strand.
GCAAACCAACAGATAACAATTTCAAAGTGTCAAATCTCTTCGACTCGAGCTCAGCTCAGCTGAACTCACACACACTCCAGCGTAACTCCAGGAAGCTCGAACACCGACGCCACAGGCCTCGGACGTCTGCGGTGCGCGGTGCCGGTGTTACACTGCACTGTGTGTACTGTATGTGTGAGGACTGAAGGCAGCTTGCGACTGAACTGTCAGTCCGATGGTTTTCTTGTGAAAACTTTCCTTTAGAAAATGATAATCAAAATGTAGTATACATAACCGTCATAATCACAAAATAAGCTTTGATTTCATACCTCCATTCACGAAAACTATATAAAAATCGCGGCAATAATAGCCAATTCCACAGAGTAGACTCTCCCGCGGACGATGGCACCGGGCACGGGTACCCCGAGGGGAGGGTTCAGGAGGAGATAGCTGCACCAACTTCGGTCGGCGATCTCATTAAAAAACAAAAGAATACAAAGGCTGGCGGAGACATCGCACCCCCCGCGGAGCCTTAGCGTATTACTTATATAGATAATCACCTTTTGGTTTCAGGCTATGACAAACTATAACCTCTCGGTGATCTGGATGTATACGCTATCTTTCCTAAGCCTCGCTTCAGAAAGATAGCTACATCCAGATCGCCTCGGAAACGATAGTTTGTCCTATCACCTTCACCAACGGTAATTATTTGCTTACTAGTATGTTATATCATAGCCCCCTCTGGCCCGTCGGCTTGTTTCCCATGACAAATAGAACTGTACTTCTGTAAAGTTTTAAACCTGAATTACTGGAAAAGACGTGTGAATTATTTTGCTATCCCACGGCCATAAAAGGTAACTGCCTACTCACCACATCCCAAAGTCCAATCTTGCCCCACCTATCTCCAGCCACTACGATGGTCTTCTTGACCGAGGGATGAACAGCGACGGAGAAGATGCGGCTCGGCACCACCTTAGCCATGTATTGAGGCTTCATCTTCATCTTCTGCAGTTTTGAGATAAACCTTTCAAAAAGGATTAAAAAGATCATTAATGACAAAGGAGGAGGAAAAGACGAAGAAGAAGAAAAAAAGAAAAAAAGAGAAGAGAGAAGAGAGAAGAGAGAAGAGAGAAGAGAGAAGAGAGAAGAGAGAAGAGAGAAGAGAGAGAAGAGAGAAGAAGAGAGAAGAGAGAAGAGAGAAGAGAGAAGAGAGAAGAGAGAAGAGAGAAGAAGAAGAAGAGAGAGAAGAGAGAAGAGGAGAAGAGAGAAGAGAGAAGAGAGAGAAGAGAGAAGAAGAGAGAAGAGAGAGAGAGAAGAGAGAAGAGAGAAGAGAGAAGAGAGAAGAGAGAAGAGAGAAGAGAGAGAGAGAAGAGAGAGAGAAGAGAGAAGAGAGAAGAGAAGAAGAGAGAGAAGAGAGAGAAGAAGAGAGAAGAGAGAAGAGAGAAGAGAGAAGAGAGAAGAGAGAAGAGAGAAGAGAGAAGAGAGAAGAGAGAAGAGAGAAGAAGAGAGAAGAAGAGAGAAGAGAGAAGAGAGAAGAAGAAGAGAGAAAGAGAGAAGAGAGAAGAAGAGAGAAGAGAGAAGAGAGAGAAGAGAGAAGAGAGAGAAGAGAGAAGAGAGAAGAGAGAAGAAGAGAAGAAGAGAGAAGAGAGAGGAGAGAGAAGAGAGAAGAAAGAAGAGAGAAGAGAGAAGAGAGAAGAGAGAAGAGAG